>NW_012104476.1:841466-854961 GCF_000951045.1 Mandrillus leucophaeus
TTAAGGAGAGGTGGTAAGGTTCATTACATGAAACATACCACTTGGAATTCTTGAAAAATTAATTGCATTTGTTGAGCACCTACTATCTTTAAGGCAATGTACATAAGAATGGAGGAGACACTAAGAAATTTGAGTCCCACTGCTGTTGCTGGTTGGGAAAGTACGGCAGAAACACATGAATATTTGGAGGTCCTGTGGTTTAAGTAACGGTGGGTAAGGACTCTTTGGGCCAGATGGGATCAATGACTCACTGAATATTATAATCAGAGATGTGAGTGCAGAATAAGGAGGAGATATGACTCAGGACTGGTGTAGTTCTTAGAGGTTGCCTGAGCTGGCTAGCATGACATTCCTACTAAGCAATGTGCCTAGCAACCAGAATCTCCCAGCCCCGGTAGCCAAGGAGCACAGGTGGTAGGCTATAGGAGATTTAATGCAACACAGCTGGGTTCAATATGGTGCATCTTTCAGAGCCCTGGCTACAATTGATGTAACCTGGTAACTAGTAGCTTTGACTTTGATGTCTGACACATCTGGTTGTGAATATTCCCTGAACCACTCTTAAGAGTTTCTCAACTCTTTGAGTCTGAGTTTTCTTGATTGTAAAATGGTGTTTGATAATACATATGTGGTTTTCATAGGGATTTTGTAAAGTGCCTGGCATATGGAAGGAGCTGGGTAAATGATGGTGGTACACTTACAATCTTAAGGGCAGAAGGATTGAATTAAATACAGAACGAGGCCTAGGGACTCTTGCTATACTCCCTTCTCCCTCCCATCTAGTATTACTAACATCTTTCCAGAAACCATTCTTCTTTATGTTGGTTTTGGCCCTTTGTGTCCCCATCTCTAGCCCTTTATTCAGTTGGTCTGCTCAAGGCTTGCATACCATTTTTGGCATTGAACATGTGACCCTCTAATATAGCATGTACAATATGGTAACTTAAGAAAATAAATATATGTATGCATAGAAAACACAGCATCCTCCTTTAATTCATGGTATTATGGGTGATTACAGTTTTCTTTTAGTTTAAGCCTACAAAGTGTTTATAGTAAAAAAGTTTCATTGAAATGATTTCCAATTTATAGTAGCTTTTCACTCACAACCGCAAGTCAGAAATCAAATCTTATGCTTAGAAGAAAGCAACTGCAGGACTGTATCCACTTTGGGTTTTGAAGAACAATAGTAAGGCGGTCTGACTCCAAGATTAGGTCCTTGTTGTTTGGAAATATCTAACAAGGAACTCCATCCCCATGTGCTGGAGAATCCATAAAGTCAATGGCGTCTTATAAAGCCTGAGCAATTGGGAAAGGCTTCCCAGTCAGCTTTTTGGCCTCCTCTAGGTCTTAATTACAAAGCAGATTCATGGTGCTGCCTGAAATCCAATTGAGACGTAGACTCCTCCATCCCAAATGATATCATTATCAACATTGGTTCCCTGTGGTACACATTTGTCATATTCATTATGATTTGTATGTAAGATTCCAGGCCACAATAATAGGGTAAGAGTACATAATGGAAAAAGTAACACAAATGATTTTGATTTCCTTTAAGGAAATTCAGTGCCTCAACATTACAGACTTGCCTTTGTTTTAAAGCTCACTCTATTCCTTATCTAAGAGGAGTCAATATAAAAGATTTTAATTTTAGCCCCATATGCTATAGCTATATATAAATGTTCTGTAAAGTATATCCCCTAGATAAAAGTACTTACTACTTTTTTGAAGTTTTTTTTTAAAAACCTTTCTTTTGGTAAATAAAAGTCTTTTTAGCTTTGATGTGACTATTACACCCTTGGTTTGGGTTCTTTCTCCATTCCTTCATCCCTAGCCCCTGTGGGACCTCTGTAAGAAAAATGGGAGGGGAGAGAAGCATGGATTCCCTAATAAGTCCCAAAGGTAATCAAAAGAAAGAAATGCAATATGAACAAACTCACAAAATATTCTCGTGCTTCTTTGGGGAATACTTCATGCACATAAGGTCAGGCCTTTGTAATGTTAATTTGAGAGTGTTAGGAAGAAAGCAATCATTTTACAGGCAATGTTGCTCTCTGAAAAAAGCTTTGATTTACAGAGAAATGCTGTTCTAACACACCTGCATTAAACCAGTGCCTGCCGGCTTTGAGATGCCTGAGTTGCTTGAGCAGAGGAAATGCTTCATTGAGGATGCTTAGGGCATTTGGCTGAAATAGTAGGAAGCTTGCCAGAGGTCCTATTTTCCTGTGGTCAAAACAACCTGTTCAGTTTGGATATGGTACAGCCCTTATTCTTTATATAAGTGCAGAGTGACAGCACAACTCCGCAATGGCCTCCTCTTCCAAGATTGGCCTTAGGGAGGGAAGTCTTACCAGGCACAGTGAGAGCATAGTTACTATAGGTATCTTGGTTATAGAGGTTAGACTCAAACAGCCTAGTTTCCACCTCAGGTGGTTGCCAGTGCCTTCTCATCAACTTGCAAACCTCATATTGTGTAGAGGAGATTGTGTGGCTGGAAGGAATGAATTCATCCCAAACCCCCAAAACAGGGTCTGGACAAGTGGCCATCCAATCTGTACCAGAACATTGCCAGACACTGGCCATGAATTATCTTCAGAGGCCTCTCAGTTCATCTTTGGTTCTCCTCTCTCCTCCATTTCTGTTTCTTCCTTCTTCCGTGCATACTTCCCCTGCTCTTTCCTTCTGCCTTTTATATTGGTCTTTATTCTACTTTTGGGTGTTATACAAATTAGAAAACATTTTTATGTTAAAACAAATTAAATATGAATACTCTGTGAAGTGCCTGACATACAGTAGACACTCAATTACTTCCTCCATTCCATCCTTCTGTGTGATAACTCTTCTAGTATTTGAGATTATGTTATCATGAGAATATATGAGAATGTTATTATGCCCCTTCAGAGTTAATCTTATTCAACCCAGTTTCTCATCCCTTCATCTTAGTCTCCCTGCCCTCAAGTGTAGTCCACTGTATGTACACGTGAGTGTATCTTGAAGTACAGTTTTCAAAACTAACCGCACTTCTCTATGTAAGATCTGATTTGCCAATTTTTTATGAAGGAATGAGGAAAAAGAGAGAGCAAGAGAGGAAGAGGGGAGAAATGCCGTGCTTTTCTAGAGGAGCAAATATATGGAAATTACCCTTGTTTCTTCTCTAAAGTAGTAAAGGTCACAGCAGTAGTTGCAAAACCCATAGGCCGCCTACCGCCTTCCACACATTCAGCATTACTATTCTTGCCTATTTTACCCTTAGGCATCCTTTATTTCTTGCACAGATGGTCTCACTCAGGCCTAACAAAATGTTTTAAGCTTTGCATAAATTAAAACAAGAAGTCTCTGAGTACAAAAGTGCAACTTGTTTTTTACTTGAAAACAACTATGCTGGCATCTTTTACAAAATTACAGCCTTAAGCCAGGTTTCCATAATCAGTTTTCCTTTAAAAAATAGAGGGGAAAGAATGTATCACTGTGTGTGTGTGTGTGTGTGTGTGTGTGTGTGTGTGTGTGTACGTATGTGTATATATATAATGTATGTATGTATACCAAACACAAATGGTTCTAATCAGTGGGACTATGACTTTATGCTGTTCTGTATTCCTTTGAAGGTTGATCACGCATGAGTGGTGGGTGATTCAGTTTGAATAAATAGATTTGGAAAAATTTAATTTTGGGGGTCCAGGATTTCTGAGTTTCTTCATTAGTTTACTACATGATAACAACTGTTGAGACATTTAAGCTTACAGGGACTCCCTCCTAGAACTCTTTACTATGTACCTTATAACAGAGTTTTACTCAGGCTAACCTTGACTATGCTCAATTGAAAGAAAGTGATGAGTCAGCCCAAAGAGAAATAGTCGGTTTCTCCCAACTCTGTGATAATGTGTCCCAAAGTAGTGACACATGGCATATTCCATTCTTAAGATAACTGGCAGACAATTTGTACAATCTTTTAGACACATTGCTCCCCTTTGATTCACACATCATCACCAAAAGGGTAATGCTACAAATCTTTTCTCTTTTCGTGACTACTGTTAATAGGGATGTGGCTTGTAAAGAAGCTTATTGATGTGCTTTGCTTGAAATTAGAATCATTAGACTGGGCCTGCCCTCTCATTTTTACCTTGACAGTAATAGTAAGAGTATGGGGCCGGGCGCGGTGGCTCAAGCCTGTAATCCCAGCACTTTGGGAGGCTGAGACGGGCGGATCACGAGGTCAGGAGATCGAGACCATCCTGGCTGACACGGTGAAACCCCGTCTCTACTAAAAAAAAATACGAAAACTTAGCCGGGCGAGGTGGCGGGCGCCTGTAGTCCCAGCTACTCGGGAGGCTGAGGCAGGAGAATGGCGTAAACCCGGGAGGTGGAGCTTGCAGTGAGCTGAGATTCGGCCACTGCACTCCAGCTTGGGCGACAGAGCGAGACTCCGTCTCAAAAAAAAAAAAAAAAAAAATAGTAAGAGTATGGGAGATACCTTATTCTTACTCTTACTGTAATAGTAATACTATTACAGTATAGTAATACTATATGCAGTATAGTAATACTATTACAGTAATAGAGTATGGGAGATACTCCTACTCTTACTGTTACTGTCAAGGTAAAAATGAGAGGGGTACTGTGTGAGTTATTTTTTATATACTATCACCTTTTAATGACCCTTTGAGCCCATTATAGAGAAGTTGGACAATATAGAATAGAAAGAAGAGAAAGTTATTTTTTCTTTATTTTCCACAGTTAACATTTTCACATATTATTTCATTATGTTTATTTCCTCCCATAGTAGTGATCGTACTTTCAACAGATCGTACTGTAGATTTTACTGTAGATGTTATATTCATTTGTTCACTTAATCTAATAATTTGAATATACTTTACTATTAAGAACTCCTTTTGTTAAAGATCAAATTGTTTTAAAACTTAAGTTAGAAAGCATTTACAGCATTCGATAATGCCAGCCAGGACTTATAAACTATCTTTAGAAATGAATCTAACTCTTAAATGAAATCCAGCCACCAATCTAGTGTTTCTTTGTAATAAACAGAATATTTTTCTGTGTTATTGCATCTCACAGGAGTCTACTCCTCGAGGATTCAATGGTAAAAATGCTCAGTAATCATGCTCTAGAGTTTCTCATCCCTCTAAAGAACACACTTGCAGCAGTTCTGTGAATGACTAGGGATCAGCAGGAACGGATGTCAGGTGAATGTTGGCACCACTGATACAATTGATTTGCTTTATGGATTTTTTTGTTTCAGTATGATTCTGCATAGATGGCACCTGTAATTATGACCATTTGGATCATGTGAAAAATGATAAATTTTCAGTGAAAGGGAATGGTGCTTGATCCTTCTCTTTGTCTTTGAACTGTTTAGAAACACTAAACTTAACTGATAAAAGTAAGTGCAAGATGGCTGGGCGCGGCAGCTCATGCCTGTAATCCCAGCACTTTGGGAGGCCGAGGCGGCGGGGTTACTTAAAATGAGGAGTTCATGACCAGTCTGGCCAACATGGTGAAACCCCGTCTCTACTAAAAATACAAAAATTAGCTGGGTGTGGTGGCGCATGCCTGTAATCCCAGCTACTTGGGAGGCTGAAGCAGGAGAATCACTGGAACCCAGGATATGAAGGTTGCAGTGAGCCAAGGTTGTACCACTGCGCTTCAGCCTGGGAGAGTGAGATGCTGTCTCAGAAAACAAACAAAAAAATTATATATATATATAAAATATATATATATAAAAAATATATATATATAAAACAAAATAAATAAAAATAAATAAAAAAAATAAGTGTAAGACATCTTAGAAGTATTGCAGTTTTTTAAAGCTCTTGACAGACTAACTTTATTTATGCAGGTAAATTCTAGTTCTTTTGAGCAATATGTTAATAAGTCACTGCTAATGGCCTAATAGTTTTTAACTTATGATTAAAGACCCATAATGGAACTAGCAGCAATTTCATAACCCACCAGTCTAATTGTTTCACAGTGAACAATTATTTGCCTTGTGAATACTTACAGTAAATATTTTTGTAAAGTTTATCTTTGTTTCCTAAACAGTGATATTTGTTTTGTATGTTCTATAAATGGAATATATTCTGCAGTTTCGTTTTTTGCTCCTTAGTTGCTGAGAATTGACTGTGTTGTTGCACATAGCTATAATGCATTCATTTTCACTGCCTTGTAGTGTTCCATTGTATGAATATACTATGGTTTACATATACCTTGTGTTGATGGACAGTGGACATATACAGGTTGTTTCCACTTTTGATTGTCAGAAATAGTGCTGTATGACTATTCTTTTATGTGTGTCCTGGCACATACCCTTGATACTTACCTAGCATTAGAATTGCTTGGGTTTAGGGTATGCACATAAGGAACATTACTGGATAATGCCAAGTTGATTTCAAAACTAATTGTACCAGTTTCCACTCTAACTAGCAGTGTAGAATTGTTGCCATCATTTCCACATTCTTATCAATGCTCTTATCACACTTCATATGAAGTAATCTTGTTATTTCATATGCCTTATTGTGGTTTTAATTTGAATTTTTCTGCCCTGGTTTCCTCTTCTGAGCATGTTCTTTTGGGTTTTTTCATCTATGTCTTTAATGTTGAATTTTTTTGTATTCAGTTGTAAGAGTGCTTTATATATTTTGATCACTATTGCTTTGTGAATAATGTGTGTTTCAAAACATTTCCTAAATTGTCGTTTATCAGTGCATTCTATTTATGGTGTCTTGTGATAAAAAGAAGTTCTTAATGATAGAATAGTTGAGTTTATCAAACTTTTCCTGTATGGTTTGAGTCTTGTTTTGAGAATTCATCCCTACTCTGAGGTCATAAAAACATTCTTACATATTGTTTTCTAAAAGTGTTCTAGTTTTATCTTTTATACTTAATTCATTACTTTATCTAGAATTAATCTTCATGTACGATGTGAGGTAAGGTAAGGGTTCAATTTTACTTTTCTCCATATGGGTAAGCAACTATATTACCATTACCATAATATATTTTAAAAGTTTCTTTATCTCTCAGTGATCTGATGGACCAACTGTCATAAATTATGCCTCCAAATTTGCATAGTTTTATTTCTGAGTTTTCTCTTTGATTTGTTCGCTAATTTATATGACAACACAACACTGTTGAAATTATTACAACTTTTAATTATTGCTTGATATTTTAAAATTCAGTCTCCCTCCCCCACCTCTTATTATGTTTCAGGTACACATTGGTGACTCTTGTCTTACTGCTTTCCCGTGTAAAATTTAGAATCAGCTCATCAAGTTTCATATTCTCAAAAAAGTGAAATTTTCATTGGAATTGCATTGTTTATTAGATAATTTAGAAGGAATTGGCTTCTTTATGATACTGATTCTTCTAGTCCTTGAATATAATATTTATGTTCATTTATTTAAATCTTTTTCTCCTTCCATAAAATGTTATGGTTTTTCTCTATATTATTCTTTATTACCTATTTGCAAATTTCTATTAGATTTCTTCCCAGGTACTTGATTTTTTTTGGTGCGATTATAAATGGTATCTTTGAAAACCTTGTTAACAGCAGCAATTCTCTTTCTTCGTCTATACCCAAAATCATTCATAGCAGGGACTCAGATATTTGTTCATCAGTGTTCATAGCAGCACTATTTAGAATAACCAAAAGGTAGAAATAACCCACATACCCATTGACTGATAAAGGGATAAAGAAAGTGTAGTATATGTATACAATGGAATATTATTCAGCCTTAGGAAGGAAATGTTGACCCATGCTGCCATATGGATGAACCTTGAAGACATTATGGTAAGTGACACAAGTCAGTCACTAAAAGAATACTGTATAATTTCACTTATATCCAGCGCCTACCATAGTCAAAGGCATAGAGACAGAAAGTAGAATGGTGATTGTCAGAGGCCAGTAGAAGAGGGAATGGGCTCTTATTGTTTAACTAGGTTTCAGTTTGGGAAGATGAAAAAATTTCCGGAGCTTGATGGTGGTGATAATTGAACAACATTATGATATAATTAATACTATTAAACTACACACTTAATGGTTAAAATGGTAAATTTTATTTTAGTGAATATTTTACCACAGTAAAAATTATATGTTCTAAAATTTATTGCTGGTGTACAGAAATACATTTGATTTTTGCATATTGATTTTGAATCTAGCAACCTTGCCAAACTTATTAGTTATAGTAATTTTTTTGCAGCTTGTCTAGATTTCTGTATATGCAGTCATGTCATAATGAGTGTTTTTTTCATCTTTTCCAATCTTTATACTTTTATTTATTTATCTTGGGTTATCCAGTTACTTATGACGTTCAATAATGTCAAATAGAATAATGACAAATAGAATAATAATAGCAGGATCTCTTGCCTTGATCTTAAAAGAAGTGCTTAGAATGTTTCCCATTAAATGTGGTACTTTGTTTTGTTTTGTTTTTAGGTAGCTTTTATCAGATTAAGGAAGTTCCCTTCTATTTCTAGTTTGCTGAGATTTAATTTTTATTATGAATGACTGTCAGATGATTTATTGAAATGATGATGTGATTTTCTTCTAATCTGTTAGTGTGATAAACTACAGTAATTGATTTTCCAATGTTAAATCAATCTGTAATTCCTGGGTTAAACATAAATTGATTATGACATATTATACCTTTCACACAATGCTAGATTCAGTTTGCTGACATTTTACTTAGGATTTTTCATCTAAGTTCATGAGTCCAGTTGTCTTGTAGTATTTTTCTCAAATCATCATTGTGAGGATTGTTATCAAGATTATAGTAACCTAATAAAATGAATTGCAGAGTGGAATTATTTCTGCCTTTGGTGGTAGGTAGAATTCACCATTTAAACTAAGGATTGTCAAAGTTTTTCTGTACAGGACTAGGTTGCAAATATTTTCGGCTCTGTGGACAATATGGTCTCTGTTGAAGCTACTTAGTTCTCCCATTGGAGTGTAACAGCAGCCACAGACAGTACATAAATGAAAGAGTGTGGCTGTGTTCCAATAAAACTTTATTTACAATAGTAGCAGCAGGCTAGATCTGATCTGTGGGCAACTCCTGGTTTAAAACATGAGATTCAAATTTATTTGTTGGAAGATTTATTTTTATGTTCTCTCTCCATCTCTTTTATTGTTGGAATCTCATTCAAATATTTTATTCCTTCTTGCATCAATTTTATTTTCATATTTCTAGGAAGTTTTAAATTTCATTTAAGCTTTCAAATTTATTAAATAATTTGGGGACCCTCTGTCACATTCTTAATATCTGCTACTTTGTAACTAATTCTCCTCCTTTACTTTCTGCAGTTGGTTATTGTTGCCATTTATTTTTTGAGTGTGTGTTGTTTTATTCTTGATCCTTCTTGCTGAGAAATATTGGATGTTATTAACCTCTTCAAAGAATCAACTTTTTGCCTTGTTTATTTTCTTCTTTGCTTTGTTGTATATTTTTTATCTTAGCTTTGTCATGATTTTATATCTTCCAACTTCTTTAGGTTTAACTGTTCATCTTTTACAATTTTGTAAATTGATGGTTTGTTACATTTTTAG
Source organism: Mandrillus leucophaeus (assembly GCF_000951045.1). Classification (NCBI taxonomy): domain Eukaryota; kingdom Metazoa; phylum Chordata; class Mammalia; order Primates; family Cercopithecidae; genus Mandrillus; species Mandrillus leucophaeus. Next base: position 851,014 of record NW_012104476.1, read on the forward strand.
CCTTATTTAAAAAATATATGTATTTCAAGGCTGTCAATTTTTCTTTAGTAGTTCAGCTTCATATAAAAAATTTTGATATGTTATCTGTTATTGTTTAATTAAAGCTATTTTAGGTTTTTCTGTATGTTGACTTCTTTAACTCACATTTAGAAATTTTTTTTAAAATTTGAGATATATGGCTGTTTTCTAGATTTTTTTCCTTTCCATCACTGGGAACATGATCTGTGTGCTACTAATCTTTTTAATTTGTTGATACTTAATTATGGCCCAGTATATTGCTAGTTTTCTGCATGGTGTATCAGTTTGAAAAAAAATTACGTATCCTACAGTTACTGAATTGGTGTTACCTATATGTGTGGTAAAACAAACATATTACTTTTGTCATTGAGATTATATCATTAGTAATTATCTTTCTGCTTGATGTTTCTAGTACTAAGGGAGGTATGTTACAAATCTTATCACCATGATTCTGGCTTGTAGTTCTCTCAGATTTTGCCATATATCTATACTTTTTAAGACTGTGTAACATTGGATATATTTTTATGATGAATCAAATATTTTATTCTAATGACCTTTTTAATCTATAGAAATTTTTTTGCTTTAAAGCTTATTTAGTCAACATTTATTATAACTATAACGGCATACTTTTAATTGCTATTTCCCATATATATATATATATATATATGGGAAATATCTGTTAACTTGTGACTCTTCTGTCTCTGTGTGTTTTTGTTGTGTTTTTTTGTTGCTGTTGTTTTTGAGACAGTATTGCTCTGTTGCCCAGGCTGGAGCGCAGTGGTGTGATCTCGGTTCACTGCAACCTCCACCTCCCAGGCTCAAGCGATTCCCCCACCTCAGCCTTCCGAGTAGCTGGGACTACAGGTACCCACCACCACGCCCAGCTAATTTTTTTTTTTAGTAAAGGTGGGGTTTTGCCATGTTGGCCAGATTGGTCTCAAACTCCTGACCTCAAGTGATCCGCCTGCCTCAGCCTCCCAAAGTGCTGGGATTACAGGCATGAGCCACCGTGCCCAGCCATGTCTCTATGTTTTAGGTATGTTTCTTATAGGTACTATATAGATTGATTTTTTTTTTAAATTTTTTTTCTCAGCCCTCACAGGGATGAAGATGTTTTAAAAAGCTCTTCTGATCAAATAATATTTGTCCGTTAAATGGAGCTTTTTGTCTGTTTATAAGTATAGATCAATTAGAACTTATTTTGTGCATTCCATTTTTTGCCCTTTCTACATTTTTTTTCTGATTTCTTGCTTTTCTTTGAATTGTTTCTTCTTCATTTTTTTTTCTGCGATTTCAGAAATTCTATAAACTATTTTCATTCTTTTGATTGTTACTCTAGAAATTTAATAAAAACATTTCAAAGTCTAAAGTTACTCGGGAGGAAAGGAAAGATAATGATGAATACAGGAACTTTTGAACACTTTAATTCCCATCAGTTTGTTATCATTTATCTTAATCCTGTTGTATACACCCAGCAGATGATATTGTTCAGAATTAACCACATATTTTACCATATTTTATTCTTCATTTTTATTGCTTTCAGACCATTCATGTTGGATCACTTGTATTCTAGATAAATTATATTTTTTAGAGAATTTTTACTATGGAAAGATACTTTTTACTCTGTGATATTTTAAGTTGACAAGTTTCACTTCAGATATTAAAGATGTCATTCTAGTGTCTTCAAGATTCTACACTGTTACTGTTGAAATATAAGGTGTTATTTAATTGTTGCTTCTTTTAATGTAATTTGTTCTTTCTCTGGCTGCTTTTAAGTCTTTGTTTTGTCTTTGGTGTGCATTTAGGTTGAAATTATTTTTGCATAACCTGCTTAGGATTTGTTGTCTTTTTTTAATTTTAAATTATGTTTTATTTAACCCAGTAGGTCCAAAATATAATTTCAATATGTGTCATCAACCACACTGCAAGCCCTCAAAAGCCACATGTAGCCAGTGGCTACCATACTGGAAACCATATGGGACAGTTCTATAGAATGGAGTTGAGTGTGCATTCGAATAAATTGGAAATCTTACTTAAATGCAAGCTCCTGGGACCTGTTCTTAGAGGCTCAGATTCAGTAAGTCAGCAGAGAGACCCTGGGATCTTCATTTTTAACAAGTTTCCCCAAATGACTCCAATGAGGGTGGTCTACAGAACGCTCTTTGAGAAACACTGATGTGTAGGAGATTGTTCAGGGCAAAGCAGAAGGTTCACCCGACTCTCAGGGAACCAGAATAACCTGAGTAACCATGAGATCATTTTTACAGGATCCACATACCTAAGAGGATATGCCACTGCAGTTTTCGTTGTTCTCTGACTCACACTCAGTAAGTGGATTTGATACATGCATGTGATGATGCAGGTGCCCTGATGGGACATAAAGATTTCAAGTGGGGCCCATTTGTTCTTGCGTCAAATTATGTTTTAAGTAAAATACTAATGTTTTACCTAAAACATTTAATATTAAGTAAAATATTAATGCTCCTAATAAATAGGGAAGGAGCTCAGACAGAACCCCATTCCATTCAAAGCAAGACAACTTTGAATGGCTGTGAATCTACATAATCGCTTCTCTTTATGAAGCCATTGTTTTATTCAAGGATCTACTAATCGGGTAACACTATCTCCTATACACAAACATGCCCCAAGCTTGGACTCAGTTACAAATAGGGATGAAAGTAAGAATGATCAGACTGTCTGGGTTTTCCTCTCTTAGTGTTTCTCAAAGCATGGTCTGAAGACCAGATAGGGCCGTGATACCAGACATGCAATAGTCAGACCTGCACATTTGCAGCATTCTCTTCCAGAAACAGATTCACATGGTCAGGTACAGACCCAGAATCTGCAAGGTCCGCCACCCACCTCCACTCTCTGCCACTGGGTAATTCTGATACGGGGGGGTTAGGGTGAAACTAGTGGAACCCATACATACCACACTGTTCTCATCAGAATGAAACTACAAAATTCACTAACATCTCTCTTATTTTTAATTTTAATTATACATGTACTATTTACAATAGCAAAGAAATGGAATCCACCCAAATACCTGTCAATGGTAGACTGGACAAAGCAGACATGGTACATATACATCATAGAACACCATGCAGTCACAAAAAAACGAGATCATGCCCTTTGCAGCAACATCAACAGAGGTAGAGGCCACCATCCTAGGCAGACCAACATAGGAACAGAAAACCAAATACTGCAAGTTCTCACCTATGAGTGGGAGCTAAACAACAACAATGCACGGACACTAGAAGGCGAATAACAGACACTGGGGCCTACTTGAGGGTGGAGAGTGGTAGGAGGGAGAGGATCAAAACACTATCAGGTACGATGCTTATTACCAGGTGACGAAATTATCTCTACACCAAACCCCCGTGGCACGCAGCTTACCCACGTAACAAACCAGCACATGTACCCTTGAACTCAAAACAAAAGTTTAAAAAGTATACATGGCATATGGATAAATTTCCAGTTATGAAATATTTATTTATTTATTTATTTTTGAGATGGAGTCTCACTCTGTCGCTCAGGCTGGAGTACAGTGGCACAGTCTCGGCTCACTGCAACCTCTGCCTCCCAGGTTCAAACAGTTCTCCTGCCTCCGCCTCCTGAGTAGCTGGGATTACAGGTGCCTGCCACTACGCCCAGCTAATTTTTTGTGTTTTTAGTAGAGACGGTGTTTCACCATGTTGGCCAGACTGGTCTTGAACTCCTGACCTCATGATTCACCCACTTCAGCCTCCAAAGTGCTGGGATTACAGGTGTGAGCCACCACCACACCCAGCCAATATAAAATATTTCAACAAATACAAGTAAATTAAGTAAAAAGTTCCCTCACCTCTTCTCTAAATGTACTCTTCCCCCAGGGTAACCACTTTTATCAGTTAATTTTAAGGATTTCTTGTCTTCTTGTATCTTTGGATT
>NW_012104476.1:855011-865175 GCF_000951045.1 Mandrillus leucophaeus
GTAAGAATGATCAGACTGTCTGGGTTTTCCTCTCTTAGTGTTTCTCAAAGCATGGTCTGAAGACCAGATAGGGCCGTGATACCAGACATGCAATAGTCAGACCTGCACATTTGCAGCATTCTCTTCCAGAAACAGATTCACATGGTCAGGTACAGACCCAGAATCTGCAAGGTCCGCCACCCACCTCCACTCTCTGCCACTGGGTAATTCTGATACGGGGGGGTTAGGGTGAAACTAGTGGAACCCATACATACCACACTGTTCTCATCAGAATGAAACTACAAAATTCACTAACATCTCTCTTATTTTTAATTTTAATTATACATGTACTATTTACAATAGCAAAGAAATGGAATCCACCCAAATACCTGTCAATGGTAGACTGGACAAAGCAGACATGGTACATATACATCATAGAACACCATGCAGTCACAAAAAAACGAGATCATGCCCTTTGCAGCAACATCAACAGAGGTAGAGGCCACCATCCTAGGCAGACCAACATAGGAACAGAAAACCAAATACTGCAAGTTCTCACCTATGAGTGGGAGCTAAACAACAACAATGCACGGACACTAGAAGGCGAATAACAGACACTGGGGCCTACTTGAGGGTGGAGAGTGGTAGGAGGGAGAGGATCAAAACACTATCAGGTACGATGCTTATTACCAGGTGACGAAATTATCTCTACACCAAACCCCCGTGGCACGCAGCTTACCCACGTAACAAACCAGCACATGTACCCTTGAACTCAAAACAAAAGTTTAAAAAGTATACATGGCATATGGATAAATTTCCAGTTATGAAATATTTATTTATTTATTTATTTTTGAGATGGAGTCTCACTCTGTCGCTCAGGCTGGAGTACAGTGGCACAGTCTCGGCTCACTGCAACCTCTGCCTCCCAGGTTCAAATAGTTCTCCTGCCTCCGCCTCCTGAGTAGCTGGGATTACAGGTGCCTGCCACTACGCCCAGCTAATTTTTTGTGTTTTTAGTAGAGACGGTGTTTCACCATGTTGGCCAGACTGGTCTTGAACTCCTGACCTCATGATTCACCCACTTCAGCCTCCAAAGTGCTGGGATTACAGGTGTGAGCCACCACCACACCCAGCCAATATAAAATATTTCAACAAATACAAGTAAATTAAGTAAAAAGTTCCCTCACCTCTTCTCTAAATGTACTCTTCCCCCAGGGTAACCACTTTTATCAGTTAATTTTAAGGATTTCTTGTCTTCTTGTATCTTTGGATTAATATTTTTCATCAGTTTTGGAAAATTGTCTGTTCAGTTTCTTTTCAAATATTGCCAACTCCTCATTCTCTCTTTCCCTTCCTCTTCTCTGGGAACTAAGATTAGATGTTTGTTAGACCTTCTTTCTCACTGCGTCTTCCTTGACTCTCATCATTTCTGTACTACATTCCAGATGATGTTTTATTTTAGCTTCCAGTTTGCTTGTTGGCTCTTCACCAGTACCTAATCTGTTGTTAATTCTGATTACTGAGATTTTCAATTTTGATTAATATAGTTTGTTTTTATAATTTTTTAAAATTTAGCTTTTTATTTGGAAGTCATTTCAAATATGAAAATCATTGTAAGGTCAGAAACTATGTGAAAAATACCATACACCTTTTACCTGGAGCCTCTGATTCTTATTTCACTCCATTTGATTTATAATTTGTTTTTTCTCTCTCGGATATATTATTTTCTGACCATTTAAAGATAAATTTTATACATTATGACCTTTTTCACTAAACAATTTAGGTTATATATTCCTTAATAGGAATATTCTCTTACCTTACAGTATAGTTATCAACTGTGAATATTGCTGCAATGAACATGAGAGTATAGGTACCTCTTTGGCATACTGATTTCAATTTCTTTGGATTTATATCAGAAGTAAGACTACTGGATGATAATGTAATGCTATTTTTAATTTTCTGACGAACTTCCATACTATTTTCCTTCATGGCTGTATTAAGTTACATTCCCATGAACAGTGCACATTTACAGTTACATTCCCATGAACGGTGAACATTTCTCCACACCACTGCCAACCCTTACCTTTCATCCTTTTGATATCTCATTGTGACTTTAATTTCCCTGTTGATCAGTGATGATGAGCATTTTTTCATATGTCTGAAGGCCATTTGTATGCCTTCTTTGGAGAAGTATCTATTTAGGCCCTTTGCCCATTGGTGGGTTCTTTGTTTTATTGCTATTGAGTTGTTTGAGTTCCTTATATATTTTGGATATTAACCCCATATTAAATGTATGGTTTGCAAATATTTTCTCCCAATTTGCAGGCTATTTCTTAACTCTGTTAATTGCTTTTTTTGCTGTGAAGAAGATTTTTAGGTTGATACAATCCCACTTACTAATTTTTGTTTTTGTCACCTGTGCTTTTGGAGTCATATTCAAGAAATCTTTTCCTAGATCAATGTTGTGAAACATTTTCCTATGTTTTTTTCCAGTAATTTTACAGTTTCAGATCTTACATTTAAGTTTTCCATCCATTTTGAGTTTATTTTTGTAAACGGTATGAAGTAAGCATCCAATTTCATTATTCTGCTTGTGGATATCCAATTTTCCCAATACCAGTTATTAAAGAGACTATCTTTTCTCCATTGTGTGCTATTGGCATCTTTGTAGAATATCAACTAACCAAAAGTGTGTGGGTTTACTTCTGTGTTCTCTATCCTGTTTCATTGGTAATTTGTCTTTCTGCCAGTACCATACCTTTATGATCAATATAGCTTTGTAATAGATCTTGAAGTCTAGGTAACATGATATTTCTTTTTCATTTTTTCTTTATGTAGTCAATATTAATTTATGAATCCCTATTTTCCTAAGCAGTCTTGAATTCATTACTGAATAATTTTAGTACTCGTATTATTTCATATTTGGCCAGTGGTATCCACATCTAAAATGGCTCCAGTAACCTAGTGGTGTGCTCCTGTCATTGATTTGAGCAGTTGTTTATGTTACGGCATAACAAGATGTCATTTTGTATCTACTCTGCCTTAGTCCTGGAATGGAAAAAAAGAAATTTTTTGAATTCAAAACTGTTGATTCTTTATTTAAAATCTTTAACTCTGTGAGTACATAGTAGGTGTTGTTGATTTTTTTAAGACTCTTAATTCTCCTTGAGACATTACATAGACTTACCGTGTCTGAAATATCAATGTCTGAAGCATTTCCAATGATTTATATATCTGATTGTTGTTATCTGCCAGCTTTCACTCATCCTTTTGCCTTTCCTTACTTGTTTAGTAATTTTTACTGTGAATTGCTCATTTCCCTGAGAACTTTGTGTGAGTATTGCTTGTTTTTCCTGGAATTTTTAGGAATTCTTTGACACCTGGGAGAAAGGTGATTTTTACCAGATATTTGATTATTTCGTGTATCTAGTGAAACTACCTGTGTGAGACTTTCTTATATTCTCAGGTTGAGGTTTTTCTTTTCAGACCATTTTATGTAAATTAAGGCCTTAAAACTCTATGAGAGTCAGCTTGTCATTATGCATTATCAGAAGATTTTTTTTTTTCTCTTGGCAATACTACTTGAGATGAGAAATTTTCATTGCAATTTAGTTGAGGGAGAGGGTAGTTTATTTTTAGTTCACCTAGCACTGAATGTGCAGGTCTTTCGTGTATAGTTCTGTTGGGAAGTCTTCTACTAAATGTCTTACCTGGGTGGGGGCCATGTGCTATGTTCTTGATCCCTGGATTTGTAAAGACTTGAAGCCAAAGCTGAAGTTCTAACTAGTTTGGGAAACATTAATAAGATGAAACAAAAACTAAATTTTTTTTTCTTCTCTTTGCTTTCTTTTTGACCTGAGTATTGCTTACTTTCTGTCTAGCTCATAGATGTAGATTAGAAGAGTATTTTAAACTTCATTCTATTTAGTTTTTAAATTGTTTTCAGTGGAAGTATCAGTCTCGGTACCTCCCATGGCATAAGGCTGGAAATAGCCATGATCCTGCCAAACACGGACACTCTGCAACCTGGACCAAAATATTCTACTCTAAAAATCGAGTAATTATGTCTTTTTCAATAAAATAAAAAGTATAATCATTAATGTAATTTAATTCTTTCATTCCAATCTTCACTCATGCTTTCAACCATAGATTATATTATTCCCCCTTCTTAAGTGGAATTAGTATTTCATTATTCCATAAGGCTCCACAAATACCTTCTTGTTTTGCAAAGACCATCATGAATTCCAGGTGCTCTGTAACCTGATCAAGTTGGAGAACTGCTGATGCAACCAAATTTAATCACTTAATGTTCTTCCTAAGCGCCCGTTTTTTTTCTGCTTCTATGACTTGCTCTCACTGCTCGCTATCCCAAACACTGTCCAATTGTACATGTTCCAATGTCACCATTCCTTTTTCTGGCAAATGCTTCAAAAGCTACTGTTTCTATAAAACTTTCCTTTACCCTTCTCTTTTGACTTGTTATGAGCTCCTTTAGTTGTTTGTAATCTCCTTAAGAGCAAATTTCACAAATGTTATATTTGTAATGTCTTATGTAGCAGAGTATTCTCACAGTCTAGAACAGATGGTTCTTCTGTATCTGTTGAAGGAAATGGGAAGATAGCAAAGCAACATAATAGGATAATTTTATTTTTGCCTACTAGACTATCTCAGGATGTATGTGTTTTCAATTCTAAAACGGGTTAGTGGTATTTCAGTTGAAAATGTCTTGACCCTTCTAACGTTAACAATCCTCATCATAAATGAGAGAGAAGATTGGGTGAGTAGGGCTCAGTGGGGGAAGCTGGTTCTTTTCACCCACCTTCAGAATTCCAGGTATGGGTTGTTCTGGACCTCGAAATTACTTTTTTTTTTTTTTTTGGATGCAGTCTCGCTCTGTCACCCAGGCTGGAGTGCAATGGTGTGATCTTGGCTCACTGCAACCTCTGCCTCCTGAGTTCAAGCAATTCTCCTGCCTCAGCCTGCAGTCTCGCTCTGTCACCCAGGCTGGAGTGCAATGGTGTGATCTTGGCTCACTGCAACCTCTGCCTCCTGGGTTCAAGCAATTCTCCTGCCTCAGCCTTCCAAGCAACAGGGATTACAGGCACGTGCCACCATGCCCAGCTAATTTTTGTATTTTTAGTAGAGACAGGGTTTCACCATGTTGGTCAGGCTGGTCTCGAACTCCTGACCTTGTGATCCACCTGCCTCGGCTTCCCAAAGTGCCAGGATTACAGGCGTGAGCCACCACGCCCAGCCACGAAATTACCTTTAAAAAGGTAGTCTTTAAAAAGCAAATAGGGAGAGACTAATTGCAAAAAGATTAATGATGAAATAAATTATCTTTCTCTTTTCCACTTTTTCTGTGGTGTTCCTTTTGACATTTGCATTCCAACCCAGAGCCCCACAAATAACTGAGTCTGCACTCTTTCGACAAGCAAGGATTGCTCTCAGATGTATTTTATAACCTCAGCTTATATGGGAAGAACTTTTCTTTCCAGGGATGGTTTCGTAGTAATATCCTTCAAAACGTCACACTGTACAATTTGACTTGTTTTCTTTGTTGTTATGTTTGCTTTGTTTTGGTGAGTTTTACTCATCATTTCAGCCAACTGATAGAAAGAGATAGAATTTTTGTTGGATACTAAATCATGTTGATCAAAAGCACTATTGACCTTGTGTTGTCAAAACTAAAAATATAAGAACAAACCATTTTCTAAGGTTTTTAATTATATGCACTAAAACAGAGTAAGGCCTAGTTTTATTAATCATTGGGTTATGATTTGATGTGGAAAGAACCAGCCTATAACTTTTCCCCTTGTTTAACAGCATTATTGCTGAAAACTTTAATAGACTTAAGTGTACTGGAGCTAGGGAGTGAAATCTTATCTTTCCCTGAACACCAGGGCTGCTTTGTTATGGTGTTTCCATTTGTGGCATAATGAATGTGTAGGACGCTAATGATGTGGTCTCTAGGTGTTCTCCTACTACACAGAGCACTGATAATGAGCTTCGAGTAATCGGGTACGAGTCCCTGAAGATGAATCCTGATTACCTTCGTGGGGCCATTCCGCTCTGCTCCCTTCCTCCTTGATGTTTCTGTAAAGAACATTTGGATTTTGAAGAGAGTATTGTGTATTTGACTTTTAATTAGATTTGCAGTGCGTTGGGTTAATAAACTAGGGCTGCTTCTTCTTCAGTTTCCTCTGAAGGGATGTGTGTAAATGTTGCACAGTGGGCCAAGAGAACAGAGGGTCGTAACAGGCAGCAGTGGTGGTGTCCCCTGCTTCATGCCCCAGTCCTGAAAAACAGACTTATAGTGGCTGAAGGTGGATTTCATCCCATGGTCCATATTCACAAATGACTTCCAAGTGGCCAAGGACCTGCTAAACCTATTGTATCTGCTCTGTACGAGGAAGCAGTCTCAGAATGAAATACAACAGTTGTCTGTCAGGGCTGCCCCAGAGTCCTGCAAGTTGGTATTATCTGCTTGCATTCAGAAAACAAATCACCATGGCTGACCACAGCTTTGTACTTACTGTGATCTTAGGGCTTGCATTTTTAGGGACAACTTGCCCTTTATGCCTTTGGTCCCTTTCTGCCTTCTGCTTTTGTTTTTCTGCCAGTTGGGTTCATTTATCTTCCTTCTGTGTTTTGTCATGCTTTTCTTATTATGGCTTTCAGATTAATCATGGACATAGATAGAAAGTACTCTAGCGTCTTTATCCTGCCTCAGCTCTCAGTCTGGTGTAGAGCTAAGGGAAGGAGAATTGCCTTCATAGTCAACCTTCAGTGTGGTCCCTGAACTTTTATTTTGTTCAGTGAATCCAGCACATCTCACATTGTGCCCCCAGCTATAATGGGTAGTCTTTTCCTGATCTAAGAAAATTGGATGCCTGGCTTCTGCCTTACTCTTCATTGTTTCTTAAGCATAGTCCTTACATGATGGTCTGGCAGGTCTAATTGTGTGGCTGGGGCTTCCTTCTGCATGCCTATTCCATTTTTTAGTTTTTTTTTCTTTTGAGAATTGGGGTCTCACTCTACTACCCAGGCCAGAGATCAGTGGCATAATCATAACTCATTGCAACCTCGACCTCCTGTACTCAAGCAATCCTGCCACTTCAGCCTCTCAAGTAGCTGGGACTACAGGCACATGCCACCACATCCAGCTCATTATGAATTTTGTTTTTGTTGTTGTTGTTTTGAGATGGAGTCTTGCTCTGACCCCCAGGCTGGAGTACAGTGGCACAATCTCGGCTCACTGCAATCTCCACCTCCTGGGTTGAAGCGATTTTCCCACCTAAGCCTTCTGAGTAGCTGGGATTACAGGCACACGCCACCATGCCCAGCTAATCTTTGTATTTAGAGTAGAGACGAGATTTCAGCATGTTGGCCAGGCTGGCCTTGAACTCCTGACGTCAAGTCAGCCGCACACCTTGACCTCCCAAAGTGCTGGGATTACAGGTGTGAGCCACTGTGCCTGGTCTGAAAATATTTTTTTATAGAGACGGGGCCTCACTGTGTTGCCCAGGCTGGTCTCCAACTTCTGGGCCTGAGCGATGCTCCCACCTTGGCCTCTCAACGTGCTGGGATTACAGGAGTGAGTCATCATGCCCAGCCTGCCTATCGTGTTTTATTTTGAGGCTACCATTACTCCTTATCTGTAGATCCAAGGATCTGGCATCATTTTCATATATTCTCTTCAGAGTGTGAGTGTAGAATTAAGGTAAGCTGACAACACAAAAGGGGGCAGAGGTTTCCCACTCAACCCCCACAGAGATTCTCTTTGGCATAGGTGGGCTCTGGTCCAACTCCTGGCCGACATGAGCATGGACAATGTGGCACAGTTGTGGCTCTGCATCTTGTGTGTGACTGCTGCCCCGTTTTTGTTTAGCAAGCTGCTATGCCAATTTACTATGCATGTTGTTACATATTCTGCTCTAATTTGACTGCCATTTTGCTTCAGTGAGACGATGATTGTTTATGGCAGGGCTGTAATGTGTTGTCAGCACAGGTTACTCGCTACTTGTTGGCAATGGCCTAACATTGCCTGAGACATGGTGTCACTGTGAAATGGTTTGACAATGTTGAGACTGTGGTTATGTTGAGCAGTAACAACTGTAGAGGTCAAAAAAGGGCATCTAAGAGGAACTGTGTTCATAGGGGAAAGATGGAGAAGGAATACTAAGTAGGACAGTAGCAAATGTCATCAAAGAGCTTCATTTTCACGCAATTTTCATAATTCGGTCTGTTTTCTGTGAACAGTGTTGGTTCAGCTGCTGCTCGGGAGTAGCACATTGCTGAGTTAGAAATGAATTGTGCTGATCATGACCCTGACTATCATTTTCTTCTTTGAACATTTTGAGAAAGTTCTCTAGCCTGCTGAAGAATGCACTAGATCCTTGTCCATGTATGAGGCAAGAGACTCATTGGGCCACCTTCACAAGGTTTCATTTTTGGAACATTTATCTAAGGACTATCTTACTGCCCTGAGAGACCAAGATGTAGGCTACCTTAAGTTGTATGAGGCTGCTGTGAAAATGGCATTGGTGTTTTTCTGGCTCTAAGAAATTTTCAGGACCTAGTCAAGCATGTGACAACAAATATTTAATGATAGTGGACAAGGTAAACTTCAAAAGTGACTAGAAAGCCGTGTAGAGTCTAAGACAGAGGGACCCTAACAAGCTTGATGACATTTTGAATACGTTTTGTATTGATTACTGATTCTTTTCCCAATGATCTGTGAAGCTGGCTTTCTGTTTGGCAAGGCAGCCCCAGAAGGAGCTTTCACCCTATACCTCCTTGCAGGAGTAGCGTAGAACATCTCCCAGCATCGGGCCCTCCAGAGTCTGGGAGGGTTTGGTTGTCTCGTGAATTATGTGGTGCCCTTCAGGAACTCACTGTGATCTCTAATGCCTTTCCTTTCAAGCAAGTGGTGTGGAAAAATATTAAAACTCTCAGTAATGACAGTTTCTAGATACGCACATCTTTGAGTGGACAATGAAGGCAACATTTATATTCTGTCCACAATGCGAGCATGGTATGCATTCTGCCGCCATCAGAAGAGCCTTCCTTCTGTTACCAAATACCTTACTTCCTGACAGGTATGACCTCCGGGACCTCCCTAACCCCTTTCTTTCATTTCATACAAAAATCTAGAGCTTGGCTTTTCTTTTTCTTCTTTTTTTGTAAAAAGAGGTTTTTCCATTTTAAAAAGCCTGTTCAGTTCTTAAACTTGATCATTGATATGTTCCGCCTCATCAGGAAGAGGAGTGCAGCTGAACTGACGATCAGTTCATGCCCTTGGCCTCACTCATTATCATGTCAAGGACCTGGCATGCCCATTGAGGAGGGCCTCTGCGCATTCTGTCATCACCAAGCCTAATTCCTTCCCCTGTTGATGGTTTTGCCAGATTCTTTGCCTGTTGATGCCCATGCCAGGGCCATGGTGCTTATGCCAAAGCCTTTGACAGAATGAGTCAAATCTGATGCCAGTCACCCTGGCAGATGCCACCTTGTTGTTGACCACTTCCTACCAGGGATGGGCTGAAAAGCATAGTGTCTGCTAAGCTTGTAGAGGACTTTTCTGTAAGTGCTAAGTATTGACATTACTCCAATTTGAATCAGATCATTTGGAACTCTTGCTTGGATCTCTCAAAGCTGTTGACTCATTTGTATCTTGGCCTCACATTAGTGGGGTAGATAGGAGCCAACAAGTTTGAGTGAAGTCAGAATAAATATCTTTTAAGTGTGGATCTGTGGAGAAGAAAGAGGTCCCAAGATCATATTGAAAACTGTGGTTAAAACTGTGAATCAAGAGGTTTGTTTTAATTTGCCATTTTCTTACGAAGTTTTAAAATGTTTTCTAATAAAGCTTCTTATTTATTGCCTTAATACATTTTCTGTTACTTATAACAGAATACCTAAAACTAAATAATTTATGGCTGGGTGCAGTGGCTCACACCTGTAATCCCAGCACTTTGGGAAGCTGCAGCAGGCGGATCACGAGGTCAGAAGATCGAGACCACCTGGCTAACACGGTGAAACCCCGTCTCTACTAAAAATACAAAAAAATTAGCCAGTTGTAGTGGCGAGCACCTTAGTCCTAGCTACTCGGGAGGCTGAGGCAGGAGAATTATCTGAACCCAGGAGGTGGAGCTTGCAGTGAGCCGAGATCGCGCCATTGCA
>NW_012104476.1:867191-869090 GCF_000951045.1 Mandrillus leucophaeus
GTGATCTTGGCTCACTGCAACCTCTACCTCCTGGGTTCAAGCAATTCTCCTGCCTCAGTCTCCTGAGTAGATGGGATTACAGGCACCTGCCACCACACCCAGCTAATCCTTGTATTTTTACTAGAGACGGGGTTTCACCATGTTGGACGGGCTTGTCTCGAATTCCTGATGTCAAGTGATCCACCCACCTCGGCCTTTTAAAGATCTGACATCTTAGTTGTTACTGTGAAATTGATTTTCTTGTTTTCTCCTCATCTTAACCTTGTTTTATGTATCAAAGTAAAGAAAAGGAACGGTTAAAACTTATATGAAGTATGGCTAAATCTTCAAAAAGATACCAAATATTTAGAAACTAATTTTATGATGCGTATGTTTTATGAATGGTAACAATACAATTTATAACTGTCATTTCTGAAATCTCCTGATTTAGGTATCCATTGCCAAAAAATGTAAAATAGAATTATGATGAGTGATCTCTTGAATTAAAACCAAATGTTTTTATATTACAATACCTGTGATGGTGATTCCAAACAGGCTTCTCCTTAATAAGTGGCCACGGTACAGTCATGATGTTAGCCCTTATATTTATAATGAGGACAATTCTGGGTCACCAAGGGCCTGGATATGGGACCCTTAGGGCCCACTGTGATATTTATGGACATAAAATACAGTCATTGGCCATTCACCAGATTTACCAAGCTTGGAAACTTTGAAATAAATTAACTTGACAAATATACATAAACTTCAGTAAATTTTATTAGTTTTATTTTTTGCCCTGTGTATTTGCAGAAATGTTATCTATTAGGAAATGTATTTAATAAAAGTAGAAGGATTTTTTTTTTTTTTAGCATGATACTCAGCTATAATCTTCCAATAGGTGTGGAACTTAGTCCCTTCAGCAGTGGCAGTCTCCTAAAACGATTGTCTATCAGTTAAAGATTAACTGAGTATTTTGGACCAAGTAGCAAACTAGAATTCTTTTCATCTAATCTCTGTTTAATTTGGGATATCCATTATAACATCCTTGGGTCAGTGTAGTACATCTTACGTTAAGTTTTTTCTCTAATGAATATTTATATTACAAAAATGGGAAAATTGGTGGGTTCCCTTGGTAGAAACATGATATTGGTATTTTTAAAGTAAACTTAAATAGGTCAGAATTTTTATCCTCTAGAGAAAATTTCACGTCTGATTAAATAGTTTACATAAACTTAATCTTTTTCTGCTAGATGCATTATAATCTCAGATATTATTCATGTAGCTATTCCTCTGTGAACCATAAAATGTTCATTTCTTCAAAATGAATATGAAGCTCAAAGCATTAGTGGTCTTAAGAGCATAAAAACTTTATTACTTTGTGCTTCACATTTTTCAAGTAACTTTGGAAAGCCGAAACAAATTTTGCATTTAGATTAATGGAAGATGTTTTCCATTTGAAGAAACTGGCAAGGGAGCAACAATAACAAAAATCCCCCAAGGTTAAAAATGTAGTGCTTTTGATTCTTCCCAGAACTGTGTTAGCAGAACAATCATTTCTCAGCATGGAAAGGTATCATAATTGGTCTATACAGTGGCAATACTGAAAACGAGTATGCTTCAGAGAAAGCTAATATGACTCTACTTAATAATTTCCTTCAAGAGCCTGAATTTGAATGTATATTCCACCCAGCTTGAGGCAAACAATTTGTTCCTATAAGTTCTAGTGGAAGTTACCGGGGGTCATGCAATTTATTTTTGTCTTGAAGTTTTCAAAACTGTGTAGAACTAAAGACACATTTACTTACATTGTTCCACTAGTAATTTGATCCAATTGGCAATGCTCCTTTCTCTTCTTCTTCTCAATTCCATTATGTTGGAAGAGTAGAAGTGTTCATAAAATGTTGTGACAAACAATTCTTC
>NW_012104476.1:872421-873697 GCF_000951045.1 Mandrillus leucophaeus
GGTTTCACCATGTTGACCAGGATGGTCTCGATCTCCTAACCTTGTGATCTGCCTGCCTCAGCCTCCAAAAGTGCTGAGATTGCTGGCATAAGCCAACGTGGCTGGCCAACCTGTACACTTTTTGTAACAGCCAAAAACTGGAAAGAAGCAGTATCCATTACTAGGTAAAAATTACGGCATATACAGATAATGGTTATTTCTAAGCACAAAAAAGAATCAAACTGATATTCCTAACAACATGGATGAATTTCAGAAACATTGTGCTAGTAAGAGAAGGCACACACAAAAAGGTACATACTTAATAATTCCACTTGTGTGAAATTCTAGAACCAACAAAACTTATCTGTAGTAATAAAAAGTAGTTCAATGTTCACCTGGATGCAAGGGTGGGAGCAGTGGCTACAAAGTTGCATGAGGGAACATAGTGGGTGATGGAAATGTTCTGTTTCTTGATTGTGGTGGCAGTTATATAGATACAGACATATTTGTTCAAACTCATCAAACTGTATACCTCAAATGGGTACATTTTTTCTTTTATGTATATTATACCTCAAGTATAATGAAGTTGATTTTAAAAATACATTTGTTCTAATCCCACTTTTGCCACATAAGCAGGGTTCAGAGAAATGTTAAGTATTCCTTCTCTCTACTCTCGTGTATATCCTGATGAAAACATTTATATGACCATATTGAAATCAGATTTAAATATCAGTTTCCCTAATGGACTCAGCTGGACTCAAGTTAATGGACTCAAAAAAATTTTGAATCTCATCTGTTCCTATTTTCTCCTGCCTACAGTTGTTATCTTTACTGTTATTTGAAGGTCTTGAATAAGTGAATTTTGAATTCAGATAATACACTATGGGGAGCTCAGTAGGAAAGCAGACCCCTGGCCTCAGGAGCACCTCTTTGATCATGAATGTCTGTGACTGCCATTTTGTTCTCTAGATTCATGTCTTTATATTGTCTATTTGGCTTATAGTTTTTTTCTATCACCATTTTGTTTTCAACTGTTTTTTCAGTAAAAGACAAAATTTGATTTTCATGCTATTAATTTTGTACTAAAAAGAGCACAGCAGGCATAATTAAAGCATTTAAGATGTAGTAATATGATTTAAAATATTTCACTAAGTGATATATTACAAAAAGTTGTTTAATTATCTGTAACCTTTAAAAGCAGGTATTAGAATTCTATGGCTATTGTCTTTAATAATTACATTTTTATTTTGATTTTAATTTTTTAAATGCATGTTTGTTTTTTGTTGCTTTTTTTTTT
>NW_012104476.1:875812-912978 GCF_000951045.1 Mandrillus leucophaeus
ACTCACTGCCACCTCCACCTCCTGGGTTCAAGCGATCCTCCTGCCTCAGCCTCGAGTAGCTGGGACTACAGACACACACCACTACGCCCAGCTAGCTTTTGTATTTTTAGTAGAGACAGGGTTTCGCCATGTTGGCCAGGCTGGTCTCGATCTCTTGACCTCGTGATCTGCCCGCCTCAGCCTCCCAAAATGCTGGGATTACAGGCGTGAGCCACTGTGCCTGGCCCAATGTTTGCATTCTTTAGTAAGTGGTTTTTTATTGTGGGTCTTTACTTACATGTGCTGTTACTGTCCTTTTCACTGGGATTATCTAGGTTTTCAATCTGTTTCTTTGTGGTTTTTTTTTGGCTATGGGACTAGTTTTAAAGCCCTACCACAAAGTAGAGGGTCTGTACTTGGAGTATGATGAGCAATGTAAGAGGATGTTTCCTTTTTTTTCCTTGAAGAATTGACAGTTTTAGGGAAATGTGTGCAGATGTCAGAAGATGGCTACACAGAGAATGAAGCATTACAAGGTAGGCACAGGTCTCTGCATTGCAAATATCAGTAACAGGGATGAAGAAAGAACAGCAGAATGTTTAGAAAGAGTGTAAAGGATGGTTAGACACTTAGACCCTCTCTTTTGTAAGTTTGATTATGTACTTTTAAGAAGCAGCAATAAGTTGAAGGTCAAGTTATCTCAATACTCTGATAAGATGGGGTCTCTGGATTCATACCAAATATTAGAGTTCAAGGCATTCCCCTTCAATTTATTTTATATTCCTCAAATGTATCTAATTCCTTGGGATTAATGACTTGTTTCTTTTAAAAACAGCATTTATTGCTTTAATCTGAGAACAAATATAAGACTTCCAGTGTTTGTATCTACAAACACAAGGATTGAAAAAAATTTTATAGTCCACCTCACTGCTAATTCTTGTAGGTGAAGCAACGACTTAGAAGAATGGGGAGACTGGAGTACATGATTGTTTTATAGACAGCCACAGTTGGCAAAAGATGGTGGTGAGGCTGTCCCCGTTGTAAATCCTTTATCTCCATGAGAGCAACTGTTGCTGGCTAGTTTCTTGTGAATTAAGTATGCACTTTGTCTTTTTTATAAATGTGATAAATGAACATATTTTCTAAGTGGCTATTTGCTTAATAAAAATGAGTAATAAGGAATTAGGGAAGCATTGGAAAGATATAACTGGGAGGTGAAAAAAAAATGTTATCTCTTTGCTTCAGTCCCTTATTCTGATCTTTATAGATCAGTTCTCCCAGTGAGAATCCAAATGGGATGTCATTCTTTGTTTGATTCATTAATTCTTTGCAATCTATAGTAGGACTGTTGAGGAGAATGTATAAAATGCAGGTTACCAGCAGGTTGAAGGAGGGGAATGAGGGCAGGTGGTCCATTAGCAGAAACATTAATTCTTGACTGGAATAGTGAATATTGACCAACATTGAAAACATTATATTGTGGTCTTCTTTAGGCCTGAACACTGACAGCCAGTTGACAAGTCTAATTTTTCATAACTTACATGTGGTTCATTTAGGAAAAACTACCATCAAGAGCAATTCAATTCTATTATGACAATTAACTCTCACTTCCGAAGTAAGTAGAATAAATCAATTTATTTCTCAGTAAGGCCCAAATAAACTGAGATTGTTGTGCCAATTATGCAGTTTGTGACTACGGTGTAGATGGTATGTGCTGGGTTGTGCAGTGTACAACCTGCAAAGCTGTATGAGGCAACCTAGACATTCTACTTCTAGCTATATACCCAGAAGAAAATACATGTTTCTACAAAACTTTGTACAGAATGTTTATAGTACCATTATTCATAATATCCAAAAAGTGAAAACAACCCAGATGTTCCTAAACTGATAAGTGGATAAACAAAATGTGGTGTATCCATAAAGTAGAATATTATGTAGCCGTAAGAAAGAATGGAATACCAATACGTGCTGCAGCCTGGCTGAACCTTGGAAACGTTATGCCAAGTTAACAGCACATACTGATTGTATGAGTACATTTAGATACGAAATATCTAAAAGAGGTAAATCCATTGCCAGTGACTGAAATGGGGTGTGATTGCTTAATGGGTATAGGGTTTTCTTTTGGGGGTGATGAAATGTTCTAGAATCAGATAGTGGTGGGGTTGCACAACCTTGAAAACTACTGAAAACCCTGTGAAATGTACAGTTTAAAATGGTTAAAATGATGCATTTTATGTTGTATAAAAGAAAATTTAAAAAAATTAATCCGGTGGGGTCTGATGGCAAATGGACATGAGGGAACTTTTTTCGAGGTGATGGAAGTGTTATAAATCTAGATTAGAGCGATGGTTGCACAACTGTGTAAATTTATAAAAACTCATCAAACTGTATACTCTTAAAATGTGGATGTATTTTATGGTATGCAATTATACCTCAATAAAGCTGTTTAAAAAAAACTCTGTGAGTCATTACTGAAATCAGTGCCATTTTCTGAATTTCAGAAATATCAAAGGAGAGCTTTCCCAGTGTGAATTTATAATAAATAACGTTTGGTATTTTATGTCCTTTGACTTAACAAGAGCCGGAGATGCAGAAACAAATCTGCACTTCCATGTTGTGTTACCCGCTCTGGGCCATGGCCCATTTGCCAGTTGCAGATTGCCTCCTGGTCTGAAAATGGGCGTGTTTCTTCGTAGTAACTCTCAATTCTATTGTTGGTGACAGCATAATAATGGAACTTTCTTCTGTGTGGTTAAGCCCTTCAGTGATATTTGCAAATCAAATCATATCTGCTTTTTGTGCTACATTGTCCTCAGAATCTTTTGATTGGTTTGGTTATAGACATCCCTATATCAGCTTCTCTGTTCTCTTTCAGTTTAAATATCTGTATGCTGTGGCAAATTGCATTATGAAATCCTCTCACATTTATTGCTGTTTAGTGCATGGAAATGGCATTTCCTCATTACCAAAGATAAACTCTAAATGTTTCTTTTTTTTTTTTTCCTGAAGCAGCAAATTATGTATTCAAAAATCTTTTCTCTATAGCATTATTTCCCTGAGCTGTTTCTTTTCTCCCCCCTGAATGCTGACACCAGATGCAGTCTGCATGGACATTAGTCCCAGGGAAATCTTGTCTTCTACCCAGGAGGAGGAGATTATAGGAGGCAATGCTGACTCTTGTTGTAGATTCACAATGTGCTGACACGATAATAGGACGTGAATGGGCTTTTGGAATGCCTTTTCCTTTGAGCTTGGCTGAGAGGGGGACAGAGGCAGACAGCTCCATGGCCTGAATTTCGTTAGCTGTGTGACAATGAGAGAGATAAGTAGATGTGACAGTTATGAATGATCCTCTGTCATGCACTTTCACGTTCAGACTCAGATAAACTGACACTGCTGTCAAACACCAGCTATGGAGAGCTGAGACCTCTGATGAACCTTCTAATATGGTAAATGGGAGTCTTAATTCTTCATTAACTGGAAAAAGGAGATTTGGCCATGTAATTTTCTCCTTGCTGCCTGTTTTAAAGATTCCAATAACCCAGCATTTACAGTTGACTAGGCAGGGATTGCTTTTCCCCCCCTACACTTGCAACATGCAGACTGTGAAATCTGAGGAAACGC
This sequence comes from Mandrillus leucophaeus, assembly GCF_000951045.1. NCBI lineage: Eukaryota > Metazoa > Chordata > Mammalia > Primates > Cercopithecidae > Mandrillus > Mandrillus leucophaeus. The sequence continues at coordinate 879,416 of NW_012104476.1, forward strand.
CGCTTAAACCCAGACTTATTGCCTTGGTTATCTTTAATGACTTTGAAATGTATTGGCCTCATTATGGAACAGTGCAGTTATCAATTCCTCTAATTAGGTGATGTGCTCCCATAAGAAATTTAACATTAAAGCACAAAAATGAACTCGTTAGAGGCATCTATTGCTGGGAACTTCAGTATCAATGGTGAATTGAAGATACTGTGTTTCGTTACCAACTCTTCTGCACCCTACGTCTGACTCCTCCTTGAAGACTAGAGCATGGGCATTTTTTTCTTTTTCCTTAAGGGTTTAATCCTCATATAGCACCTCTAATACCTTTTATGACATTTGAGTGCTTCTGGATAGTAAACTGTGTGCCTTTGACTAAATTGACCAGGAGCCTAGGGGAGGGAGGAGGTGAGTAGTTTACATTTAAATGCGCCACATATCAACCCATCTTTCTTTCTTAGAGTTTTAACCCATGGCTAGTTACTCTTTCTTGTATAATGCCAATAAACTTCCTTTCTATAAGTAGCTTAGCAAAGCCTTTGTTTTTACCACGATAGGGACCATTATTTGTTTATTAAATAGTGATACTGTTTCACTCATACAATTTCGTCTGTGTTTCCAGAGAAGATGAGGTTTCGGGGTTTAGGCTTTTTAGGTCTCTTAACCCTTCTTTACATCAATCATCCATCTGAACAAAAAAAATAATTGTAGCCTCCTCTTTGGGGAAACTATATAGTTTAATTAGTGTTTTCTAATAACTTGCAAATCCTTAGAGAAAAGTTATAATAGAAGCATAAGAAATTATCTTTGAGGTTAGTTTATTATTGTTCCTATTATTATCATTATTACTATATGGGACTAGTTTTTTTTTTTAAATTGACTACTTGAAAATGTGTTTCAGATCTCATGGAGTGAAATTTACCTTTAATTTACCTTAGAGCTCAAATAAGAGCATATAGAATATTAAAATGTGGAACACTAATTTCTTTAAAATACCTGACCCTGTTAATGGCCAGGAGTGTTAACTTTGTCACCTGGAAGAAGATCCTGTCCTAGAAAATGTTAGAATGAAAACCTTAATCATCTCCTCTCAAAGGGTCATTGAGGAAGCTGGGCTTGAGTGTGTGCAGCTGTTCTTCAATAATGTTATATCATTCTGAACCAATTATCATCCTTAACCCAGATTTGCTTTGAATCTCTGTGGCATCTTGACTACTGTCTATAACAACAGTGATTGCCAGACCCTGCCTGATGCTCAGGTTTGTATCAACCCTCTACTTCTCCTCACAGTAGGTAGGAGTTTCTTGGTGTTCTGTTCCTTACCCAGACTTGAGGAATAGTCCTACTTTTTGCCATGATGCCTTGCCGCAGTTTTGGCTCTTCCCTTGTGCTGTTGTTCTCTTTGTCATGCAGGTTTCCCAGTATCTTAGTAAAAGCTGTGAACAATTCCTATCACCTTTTCAAACCTTCCTTCCAAGAAGTAGGGGATGGAGGGGGTTCCTGATCTTGCCACAGGTGGGTGCCACATGTAAGGACCCACTGGTTCCTCATGAGATTCTTTGAGAGAGTCTGAAGCTCGATTGTCTGGGTTAAAAGTCTGGTGCTGTCACCTGCTTTCTGAATAACTTTAAGCAAGTTATTTGACTTCTCTTTGCCTCAGTTTCCTGCCTATAAAATGAAGATAATAGCACCTGTCTTATCAAGGTTCTTAGAGAAGATTAGATGCATTAACACATGTAAAGCACTTAGAACACTTTAAATCACATAGTAAACATTAATAAATATCAGTCGCTAACAGCTTTTGTTTCTGCTCTATTACCATTTTACTATCTCATCTCTCTCATATCCCATAACACCAAGCCAAACCCTTTGGCTCTTGATAGATTTATTATTCTTAATGTTTGAGCCCTACTATTTGCTATTGCTTCCCTTTTTACTCCTATACACTAATGTGTGAAATTGAAATAAAAAGCAGAATTGAGGCCAGGTACAGCAGCTTGTGCCTGTAATTCCAGTGGTTTGGGAGGCCAAAGTGGAAGGATCACTTAAGCATAGGAGTTCGAGGCTGCAGTGGGCTATGATAGCACCACTGTTCTCCAGCTTAGGTGACAGAGCGGGACCTTGTCTCAAAAAAAAACAAACAAAAAACGGTTGGTCACCATGATATTAAAGAGCCATGAAATATATTAGCATGTCATTTTTCTCCCTATCCCCTCTATCCTGAACATTCCATATAGTCTTGGGAAATAACTTCTTTAAGGTAGGTCAGTTATTATGAATATAACATGATTGTCTATTGGGTTATGTTCATTGGGTTGATGCCAAGGAAAAATGAATATGGCAGGTCCCAGCAAGTAACAACAACAAAAATAGTATTGTCGACTGTTTCACAGAGGGTGTGGAGTTAGTATTGGGTTTTAAAGGATGAATAGGGGTTTATCAGATGAGGAGGATTGAGAAGAGCATTCAGGGCAAAGGCATGTGGAAAAGTTGGTGCGGTAGTGCACGCCAGTCCTGGGACTTCAAGTTGAACATTTAGGAGTGTAGCAGTTATGTTTCAGAAGCAGAGGATGAGTGGAGAGGGCAGCAATAGAATGGCTTGAAGACCCTTGTACAGTGTACTAAGGAGTTTGGACTTAATCCTGTGGGCATGCAAGACCCTTTGAAAGATTTGCAGTGGGAAAGTGATGGGATCTGATTTGCTAACTCATTGCAATGGCTCTGTGGAAGAATATCTTGGAGAGGGGTTCAAGACTTGAGCCAGGGGACATGTCAAGTAGTGTTTCAAATGCTAACTACCCCCTCCTGCTTCTCACATTGCTAAATAGAGTGCAGCAGAATGAGGTGTACTTCTGAAGACAGGTTTTTGAATCAGCTTTCCAGCAGTCCCTTGAGTACATTGAGAGGATGCGTGGAGGGAAGACATACCATCTTTACCCTGCCCTCTCCCCATGTTAATCTTTTGAAAGAGATGGGAGCAAAGCTGCTATCACATTGGGCTTGACTGAAGACAGAAGTCCTTGAGCATCCTTCCCCTGAGTGCAGGCAAGCCTTGTTCTTGCAGAGGAGAGGAGATTAGAATAACATCCTCACTCTTCAGTGAGAGGGCAGGCAGACCCTCACACTGGATGGTTCCACCCCGGAGTTCAGGCCTCTCCTGACGAGTGTTGTGAGCGTCTGATGTCCTTGGCCTCTCTTCTGCACTGCTTACCTTACAGCAGTTAAGCATGAGAGCATTCTGTGTCTTCCTTTCTCTCCCTTCAGTTGCTTAAAGAAGATGAGAATTTGCTTTAAAGAAAAATGTTAAGAAATCTTTATAAAATAGTATTAAATTAGAAAATCTCACACTTTTTTCTTCAGAATGCTTTTCTTCAATTGCCATTGTATCTTTTTGCCCCTTCCAAACTCTTACCAATTATTATTTATGTATATTATCATGATTACTTGTAGAAAATCAAGAGAATTGCTCATCTTTATCAGCAGTGCTACCTTTCTACCTCTTTCTCCCTTTTCATCCTCTCTTCGTCCCTTGCTAATTGTTATTTCTGGGTGTATTATTATTGTAATTAAGGAAATTTGATAAAAATACCATGACAATTTCATGCCTCAGAATTATTACACAGGATTTATAAAAAAAGATTATTATACATCAATGCAGTATTTGTTATTCCTAAATGATTATTCCAGAAATACTAATCAAAAACATCTCCCTCCAGAATAGTACTGTAGCTTTCATATCAGCTGCTGTTTCTTTGAATGGAGTTGCCCAATCTTTCATCAAAGAAACACATCACCCATATCCCTGTCTTTAAAAACAGCAATTATGTGTAAATGCCTCCTGATTTATTTGAGCCAGGGCCACTGGCCAGTATGAGTCACCACAATTTATTGCTAACCGTCACTTTTACATGATAGGTCTGTAACAAATATCTGCCGCATATTGTTAAATTAATCTTCCATTTAAAATTAATGGAGTTAGACTCCCCAGGTTCAATGTAATTTTGTGTTCACGGGCAGGGAGGGATGTGTGCTGCATACAAAATGAGACAAGGCCCAACGCCCTAATCTTTCATCACCTTGAACCTGGAGACTAGGACGCGTCTCAGCACCAACTAATGAGATTGAGCCTGCGTCTCTCCTGAGGATGCCAGCTCAAAGAGGCTTTTCTGCTCAGAAATAGCAGGCTCCGTCTTATTTTAATAATTCCTCAGATATGACAAGTCTGATGTTATGTATGAAAGAGCCAGGCTTGAAAAAGAGATAAAATGAATTTTATATCATTACTTCAAAACCAAACCAAGGGAAGTGTGTTGCAGTTAAATTAAAAAAAAAAAAAAATTGGACACATTTTAGTCATGAAATATACTGACTGTAAACCAGGAGTCATCCTTTCATTTATTTTGATGCACAATCACCTTAGATTTCTCTTCTGTAATTTTTACACCTATTCATGCATTAATCAAAATAATGTAGATGAAAGCAGGAGCTTGTTCGATAAACATTTAGATGAAAATATCAGAGGGGACATGTATTTCCTGATGGAGTATGTCATACTGAACCTCTGAAGTCCCATCGCTTCTTTTGGTGGCATCTTTTGAAAATGCATCTTTTTTCTATGTACCACTAACCTATTACTGTTTAGTCTCTTAGACTTTAAAAATGAGTAAGCCAAATTACACAGGGGTATTGGGTTCTCTAGTTTTTCTTTCTCAGTCTTTTTCACAAACCAGGTAACTATTTTGCATCCATGGAGAAGAAGGTTTTACAGAACAGGTTTCAGCTATCATACCACATCTACAGTACTTCTGGCAAATGGTTGCTGGTTTTTTTTTTTTTTTTTTTTTTAATTATTCGGGAAGACTGAGTCCCAGGGACAATGGGACCCTTTTCCTAGGTAAAGAAAACGTCTCTAGAAAGACAGTAAGTTAAGAGCCAGGGAAGGTGGTGCACACTCATAGTCCCAGCTACTTGGAAGGCTACAACAGAGAATTTCTTGAGCCTAGGAGTTCAAGACCAGTCTAGACAAACATAGCAAGACCTCCAAATAAGGTAAACTTCCTGGTTTTTAAAAATTCTGTGAGTTGAGTTCTGCTTCCTCATAGGTGAATTCTAGGTATCTGCACTTTGTATCTGATTTATTTATTTTACTTTTTTGAAACAGGGTCTCACAGTCTCCCAACTGGAGTGCAGTGGCACAATCTTGGCTCACTGCAACGTCCACCTACTAGGCTCAAGCAATCCTCCCACCTCAGGAGGGAGCTGGGACTACAGGTGCCTGCCACAACACCTGGCTAATTTTATATGTTTTTGTAGAAAAAGGATTTCATCATGTTGCCCAGACTGGTCTTGAATTCCTGGGTTCAAGCAATCTGCCAGCCTCAGCCTCCCAAAGTGTTGGGATTACAAGCGTGAGCCACTGCACCTGGCTTGCGTCTGATTTATAATGCAACATATGATTGATTTTAAAGCTCTTCTTTTTTGTGATTTGTTGTAATTTGCGTCCACAATAATTTTTTTTCCAACCCCTTCTTCAGACATACATAATAAAATTTCTAAAGAAACAGTATTAGTATTATACTACCTATAGCTTTTATTACTACTATTACTTTGCTAACATTTTATAACTTAGACTTCTATTTTCTTATAAACTTTGTATATTTAAATGAACATAGGGATAGAAAAATGTAAACTCCAATACAAGAATCAAGTATAGTCACTTCTTGACACGTGCAGTTTTAAAAATTATAGTCACCCCTTGGTATACTTAGGGAATTGGTTCCAGTACCCCCTCACCCTCACCCCCATATGTACTCAAGTCCTGCAGTGGGTCCTGCAGACCCCTGTGTATGAAAAGTCGGCCCTCTGTATGTATGGGCTTTGCATCTTTTGAATACTGTATTTTTAATCTGCATTTGGTTGAAAAAAGTCTGCATGTAAGTGGATCAAAACCCATGTAGTTCAAGGGTCAACTGTGTATCACTTTGATAGGCTATTTATAAGAGAAGATTTTTAAAATACTGCTCCATGTCTGTACTTGAATAAGATTTAAAAAATCTTAGGGGTATTTTAGGACCAGATAATTAGTAAAAATAATGATACTGTAAATTAGAAAATAAATGAATAATAGTAGGGCATCTTTCTCCATGAACCTGAATTGCTTTGCTTTCCTCTCTTTTGATGTCTGTAAGCTGTTGCATGTTCTACAGTGGGCCCCAGGGTGCTTCATGAGTCCCAAATATCAGATTTCTTTTTCTCTCTTCTACTTATAGCATATTTGCCTTAAGTTCTTGATACTTTCTTCTGCCCTCTTTTCTTCTTTTAACAGCTTCAGCATTTTCCCTCTTTTTTCTTTCTCTCCCTCTTTCCTTTGCTTAAAAGCCTTCTTATTTTATATAGAAACTTCATCTTTTTTTCTTTTGAGACAGGGTCTTGCTTTGTTGCCCAGGCTAGAGTGCGGTAGTATGAATCACAACTCTACTGCAGTCTAAACCTCCCTGGCTCAAGTGATCCTCCCACCTTAGCCTCCAAAGTAGCTTGGACCTCAGGCATGTACCACCATGCTCAGCTAACTTTTGTATTTTTTTAGAGACAGGGTTTTGCAGTCTTGTCCAGGCTGATCTTGAACTCCTGAGCTCAAGCAATCCACCTGCCTCAGCCTCCCAAAGGGCTGGGGTTGCAGCAATAAGCCACTGTGCCCAGCCTTCAATTTTTTTGTTATTGTTTTGAGAGAGAGAGAGAGAGAGAGTGCGCGCGTGAGAGAGAGCAGGTTGATATGCTCAAGCTTAAGGTCTGTAATGGGTTTAAAGTTCTAAGGTTTATAATCAGAATGGTAGAGATGGAAGGGATCTCTGATCTAATCCATCCTCCATTTCATAGGTAATGCCACGGAAGCCTGAAAAGGTTAAGGTTCTCAAAGACCAAAACTGTATCCTTTTGGAAAGTATTATGGTGATTCCTCAAAAAAATTAAACAGATGATTACCATATATGATTCAGCAGTCACACTTCTGTGTATATAATCAGAATTGAAAACAGGGACTTGGACAGATACTTGTATTCCAATATTCATAGAAGCATTATTCATAATAGCTAAAAAGTGGAAATAGCCCACATATGTATCAGTTTGTAAATGGACAAATAAAATGTGGTATATCCATAAAACAGAATATTGTTATGACTTTTGTTTTTGAGTTGCATTTTATTCTGTCACTGTGGCTGGAGTACAGTGGCACAATCACAGCTCACTGCAGCCTCAAACTGTGGGGCTCAAGCAGTCCTCCTGCCTGGGACTACAGACATGAGCTACCGTGCTCAGCCTGGAACATTATTATCCAGCCTTAAAAAGGATGGTAATTCTGACAGTCACTGCAATACAAATGAATCAATGCATTTTGAAAACATTATGCTGATTGAAATAAACTACACACAAAAGGATAAATATTGTGGGATTTCACTTCCATGAGGTACCTAGAGTAGTCAAACTCACAGAGACAAAAAGTCACCAGGAACTGGGAAGAACAGTGGGATAGGCACAAGGTTTCATTTTGGGATGATGAAAAAGTCCTGCAAATGAATGTTGGTGACAATAATGTGAATATACTTAATGCCACAGACCATATACTTAAAAATGGTTAGAATGGTAAAAAAAAAAAGAAAAAGAAAAAGAAAAAGTATATTTGCCACAATAAAATACAAAGACACTATATGATTTGGCTCTGTCCCCACCCAAGTTTCATATCAAATTATAGTCCCCATAATCCCCATGTGTTTTGGGAGGGATCAGGTGGAGAGAATCATGGGGGCAGTTTCCACATTCTGTTCTTGTGATAGTGAGTACTTACAAGGTCTGATGGTTTTATAAGGGGCTTTTTTCTTCTCTGGGCTTTTTTCTTGTCTGGGCACTCATTCTTCTCTCTCTTGCCACCTTGTAAAAAAGGATGTGTTTGTTTCCCCTTCTGCTATGATTGTAAGTTTCCTGAGGCCTCCCCAGCCATGCAGAACTGTGTCAGTTAAGCCTCTTTCCTTTATAAATTACCCAATCTTGGGCAGCTCTTTATAGCAGCATGAGAATGTATTAATACAGACACACACACATTCTTTTATTACCTGAGAAAATTTCTGGCAATTAGTATGTCTGTCCCCCTCTGCCTCCATCTCTGCAGCTAACATTTGGACATTCCTCCGTTTCAGTTTCAGATTTGCTCTCATAATGTTTTTGAATGTTACATCTTTCCTTGTCTCATTTCACTTTTCTTTTTTTCTGACATTGAGTACCTGCTTTGTGATAGTCACTAGAGATACAAATAGCTCAGAATCAAAGAAAGATTTTACATGAAATATTTTCAAGAATATGCATACAAAATATTCAAAGATTTCTCAGAAAATAGCAATTGTAAAATAAATAAAATACAACAAAACTGTTTCTTATTTGCACAAATGTGTAAAGTACATGTAGTCTAATTTAAGTAGTTTTTATTTTTCTCTAAAATAAATTTTGTGACTTCCTTTTTTTTTTTTTTTTTTTTGAGATGAAGTCTTGCACTGTCGCCCAGGTTGGAATGCAGTGGTGTGTGTGATCTCAGCTCACTGCAACCTCCGCCTCCCGGGTTCAAGTGATTCTCCACCTCAGCTTCCCGAGTAGCTGGGATTACAGGCCCCACCTACCACACCCAGCTAATTTTTGTATTTTTAGTAGAGATGGGGTTTTGCCATGTTGGACAGGCTGGTCCCTAACTCCTGAATTCAGGTGATCTGCCTGCCAAAGTGCTGGGATTACAGGTGTGAGCCACCGTGCCTAGCCCAATTTTGTGACCATTTCATATAATATTACAAGCATTCCTTTACTAAGGCAACCTGTTAATATAGGTCTCTCAATGGCAGGCTCTTCTTATTCTATGGATTGACTTAGAAGCCCCCAAAAATCCTTATGAGGAAAGATAGAGTCACGGGTCATAAGAGAAAGCTAGTAATAGGCTTGAGTTTCAAAGAAAAGAGTTTATTAGACTGAGGAGTAAAGAACGTTGGTAACTGGCCTTCAAAAGATAGTTAGGATCGCATCCGGAAAGATGTGGGGTAGGGCATATAAAATGAATAGCAAGGCAGGATAGCAGCAGGGCATTCTTGGAATAGACAACCATCCATTTGTTCTCTGTGTGAAATATATGTGGTTTTGTAATGGGAATTAAGGCCAGAGTGGCATGTCAAGGCCAGTAGTTGAGAGCTTTGTAGGCCACATTGAAGGGTTTGTATATGGAGTTTGATGGGCTGCTAGGATGGATCTGTCCAGTGGACAACTGGATTTCAGACCTAGGAGAGCCTCCATAGAGGTATTAATTGAAGCCTTTGGATGATCGAGATTGTGAAGATAGAATATAAGACCGAGCCTCTTGAGCATTTCTTCCTTAGTAAGAAGAAGGTGATGATACACAGAAGGAAACTTCAGAGAGGTGAGAATGATAGATAAAGGATGGACTTTCCCCATGAAACCTGGCAAGGGAGTGATCAAGAGTGTTAATACTGTCACAGAGACTTTAAAGAAGATCACAAATGAAGGGAAACCTTGGATTTCAATCTTGACTCTTAGTACTCAAGGAAACTGCATTTTAAGATGTGGTAATTAAAGTATTAAAATATTCTAAGGGTCCCTTGCATGCTCCCTTTCTATGCCCATTGTGACGGCATGGTCACATCATTGCTTGAGGTGTGCAAGAGTGCTTTATTGAAGATAGTACTATTGGGGGAGATTTTATTTTGATAGAGAATGACAAATAGACTAATAATTATCTTAAACTAAGTATCTTAAAGTCAGTAGGCAAAGGAGAAAAAAAGATTTATAAGGAAAACGTCTGCAGGACAGATTCTAGATGTCTATTTTTTGTTGTTGTACATCAGAGCCCAGACTATGTAAATGATAGGGCAAAATGTGACAGGCAACATAGTCTTACTAGAAACCTAAATATCTACAAAGAGAGCAAAAAACTATCACGTCAAGAATATGTTACCCGTTTTAGTTAAAAGGTTAGATTTCATTTGCCTTGTGTATTTGTGTGTGTGTGTGTGTGTGAGAGAGAGAGAGAGAGAGAGAGAGAGAGAAAGAACACTGTACTGGGAATGCTTCGTAGGCATTTGGAGAAGTTTTGGGTGATTGGTAACATGAACCATTCTTCCCTTTAACCTGATGCATCTGAACGTACTCCTGGGCAGAAGGTAAACCTGTGCACATTACAGACATTTGTGAGTACTTTTATTTCATTATCCTCAAGCAAGAATATGTGATCGCTCTATTCTATATTCGACCAACTTGTTCTTAGCAAGCACAGAATAATAACTTTTCAGTGTGAATGTTTGTACATAATAGTAGTAGGATGTATTTTGTGGTAAGTATTTTTTAAATGAGGATTCATTTTAGGCCTGACACAGTGGCTCACACCTGTAATCCCAGCACTTTGGGAGACTGAGGCAGGAGGATTGCTTGATTGAGCCCAGGAGTTTGAGTCCAGCCTGGGCAACATAGTAAAACCCCGTCTCCATGAAAAATACAAAAATTTGCTGAGTGTGGTGGCACATGCTTGTGGTCCCAGCTACTTGGGAGGCTGAGGTGGGAGGCTTGAGCCTGGGTGGTGGAGGCTGAGTGAGTGAGAGCGTGTGACCACACTCCAGCCTGGGTGACAGAGTAAGACGGTGTCTCAAAAATGTACATACATACATACATACAAATGAAGATTCATTTTAAAAAGCATTGAAATGTAAATATCAGCTGTACCTGAATGTTTATAATTTAATCTAAAGGTAAGATTGTCATTAAAGGATACCATAGGAATTTCTCAGACATACTGAAAGTCAGCCCGAAAGTGTTTTCTGTTGTTATGTTGTTGTCATTGTTTTAGGATTTTACGGAGTACTCTTATTACTTGTCAATTAGACCAAAAGAGAATGTCAAACTGCCAACAAAGCTGTCTTTTTTACATTTCTACTAAATAATGTTAAGTAGTCAGGTTCATGTTTGGAAGGAAGATTCTTAAGTGCTTTGGCCTCCAGCAGTTTAGATGAGAATCTTAAAACTCAAAATCATTTTATTGGAAAATGCTTTATTTTCTGTCTTTGTGAATTATATTTATAATACTGCATTTAATTTAGGCCTTGGGATTTTGTACACCTTTGGGTGGGCCTCTTCTTCTCCCTCTGCATCTCTAATAAGCACTGAAGATCAAATTGAAACCATGATATTCTGAAATCGGAAAGTTTCTGCCTTTTGCAGCTTATTTGATGGGAATAAAAATGACTGATGGCACTCTCTCTCGGACCCTTTTGTTCAACTCAACTATGATTATGGAGCCTATTAGCTGGAGTTACAACCTATTTAAGAGCAGTGCTTACCAGTAATGGGGGCCAAATGATTTTGGAAAGTTCAGATGTACTGGACTCCCTGCAGAAATGAATTCAGCACTGAACGTATTGATGCAGAACCTGAATGAGGCTGCTCCAGTGGGACAAAGAGAATTGTGAGCTCTGCAAGAAATGAGTGGGTAGTAGAATTAAAGATCAGATAGATGTTCGGCTCAAGGGCAGTCTCAACTCTGAAGTTCATCACAGCAATTTAATCAGGCCCAAATGAGCGTTGCCCAGAAAGGAATCAGCCTTCGATGTGACAGGAAATAGAGTTTATTTAAAAGATTCTTTGTTTCTAGTAATTGTGTGTTAAGCCTTCCCAAGTCTACACTAAAATTACGGAACTACTACATTTGATAGGTGATAGCACTTTGGTTTACCTTGGTTCAGAAGATGTACTGTTGAGAAGATTTATACAAGTCATGGTCTTGTCCAGAAGGAGCCTGCCACCTCAAAAGTTCCAGCTCTGTCATCTTTTGTATTAAGCAGGCCAGAGTGCATCTTTGGCTGTAGCTCTCTGATGCCCCCTTCCATTGTAAAATTATTTTCACAAAAATATATTTGTCTACAGTAAGAGTTATATAATACAGCAGTAAAGACCACAAACTTTAGAATGAAGCACACCTGGGTTTGAATCTCACCTCCTCCACTTGTTAGCTATATGACCTTGAGCAAATTACTTCAACTTTAGAATGCATAGTTCTTTACTTAAGAAATGAAAATAATTCCTGCCTCACAAGATTATGGGGAGAGGTCAATTAAATGATGTAATATGTATCAGGTGCTTCACAGTGTCTGCACATAATAAGTGCTCAATAAATAGTAGTTACAGCTCTAGGACTCTCTCATCTTGTCCCTCCCTCGTTTGCCCACTCCTCTACTCTCTTCATGAGCCAGAGTGTTCACTGCTTTAGGAATAAGTGAGGGAAACTTTTTAAAATTTGTTTTATTATGTATTTATTTGTTTGTTTTTTTGAGATGGAGTCTAGCTCTGTCACCAGGCTGGAGTGCAGTGACACGATGTTGACTCACTGCAATTTCTGCCTCCCAGATTCAAGCGATTTTCCTGCCTCAGCCTCCTGAGTAGCTGGGATTACAGGAGCCTGCCACCACACCCGGCTGATTTTTTTTGTATTTTTAGTAGAGACGGAGTTTCACCACGTTGGTCAGGCTAGTCTCTATCTCTTGACTTTGTGATCCGCCTGCCTCGGACTCCCAAAGTGCTGGGATTACAGGCATGAGCCACCGTGCCTGGTCAAGTGAGGGAAACTTTTTAGAGGATCTTTGGCTTTAGTCATAGAGAAAAAAAAAACAAACTATAAACACCTGGAGGTTTGAACAGTTCATTGATTGTTAAGAACCCAAATAAAAACACTCCATCCCCAACCCCAACACAACAACACAGTGGGGTATTTTGTATTGACACATTATTAGCCTGGAAACCTATTTTGACAGCCAGTATGATTTTACACATGTAATAAGAAGAGTCTATTAGTTTTTCTTCTTTGCTACTCACTAGTTCTGAAGTTTGCTCAATAATGTATAGGTATTTTTGTCTAACACTGACAAAATTTGAAAAGAACTATAATAAATTTATTAGGATTTTACTTATCTCCTTCATGGACCTTGCAAATAGTGTATCTGTGTCTCCATATCCATATCCACATCCTTATTTTTTTTATCTATATCTATAGATAGTGTGTGTAGAAAGTGTGTGTAGAAAGTGAGAATGAATGAATGAATGATAACTGAGATCCAAACTATGCACTTGATGGATATCGGGGTAAACATCCAACAATCCCTTAAATTTTGTGCACTTAAGTGAAAGCTGAATTGGAGAGAGTTGACCAGATCCTCTTAAAGTTAAGCTTTTTATCCTTCTGCCCATAATTTATACCTTGAGATCCTACAGGGATGTGCCTAGGCCTGTGTGGATGGCAGCCTCATCTATGCTGTTCCTGCAGTACAGACCAGCCTCATCTGTGCTTTACCTGCAATTTAGAACAAAATATACCTAGAGAAAGAGATTACTTTGCAATTAGGGGGATCCCACCCACTCCACAGCTTGGCCCGGTGGAGGTTCCCTGCTCTGATCATCTCTTGATGAAGAGAAAAAGAGACAGCAAGTGCTGTAGAAAGTTTTCTTCTCTGTAAAGTGAGAGGGTGAAAATAAGAGTCATAGAAAAGACATTCAGAGAATAGAAAGTGGCCAACCATTTGAAAACCTAAAGGAAGACCTGGGTTCAAACATTTGTTAACATACAGAGAAGAAAAATATGATCTATTTGGGGTGTTACAATCCAGTGTGTATTTTCTATCATACTTACCAAATGTACTTACTTGTTGTAAACATTTAATACTTGTTTAGTGCTTTGAAGATTCAGAGTAATGTTTCAGATCTACATATTGTATCAATAAGCAAATAACATATGCTGAGCATTTAAAGGCTATTGTCATTCTCCAGCTAGTACAGAGCAAATGTTAAAGGGTACAGACTGTGTAATTTCAGGTTCAGTTTCAGTGAGGAAGCCAGAACAGCAGTCTACTCTATCTGCTGCTTTGTTCCACCCCCACCCCCTGACCCATAACAACAAAAATCAAACCCAGAAGAAACCACATAGATAGATGAAAGAGCATAACATGCATTGTTAGGATTTCAGATAAGCTTAAATGGTAATTTTGAGTTCTTGGAGCAGTGCTCATTGTTTACAATGTGTGTGTGTTGGGGGGCAATATTTGGGGTGCCCATAACTTCCCTGGGCATGTTAACCTTGTGGGGCGTGCCTTGTTTGAGAACATGGTTCCTAGTAGAAAAAGATAACTGTAAAATCGTAGGCCTTTTCTAGCATGCACCTCAAAACTCTTCCAGCCTCTACCCATCACCCAGCTTCAAAGCCGCTTCTGCTTCCACATTTTAGTTATTTGTTACAGCAGTACCCTCCCTTCTTGGTAGCAGTTTTTGTCTTAGTCCCCTCAGGCTGCTATAACAAAATACCAAAAACTAGGTAGCTTATAAACAACAGAAATTTATTTCTGACAGTTGTGGAGGCTGGGAATTCCTAGATCAAGATGCTGGCAGATTCACTGTCTTATGAGGCCTAGTTTCTGGTTGTAGATGGCACCTTCTAGCTGTGTCCTTTAAATGGTAGAAGGGGTACACGAGCTCCTAGGGCCTTTTTTCTAAAGGCACTAATTCATTCATGAAGGCTTCACCCTCATGACCTAACCACCTCCCCTAAGAACCCACCTCCTAATACCATTACCTTGGTGATTAGGATTTCAACATGTAGATTTTGAGCGGACATAAACATTCAGACCACAGCCCCTGTGAAGAAGGTATTTGTTATTCTGGCAATGCAGGAGCAAGCTAGCACACTTGCCATATTTAGCTGATAGAAGTAATGTGAAATGAACCGTTAGGAGGAGGGATTTTGTGGAAGAAGGAATGGAGGACTGAGCAAGATAAAATATGGAGAATTGCTCCCTCTTCAAGAAACGACTCCATCCTGATGTATATCAGCTTTCATATCCCCATAGATATTTTACAGGCATTGCTCCCTCTTTAAACATTTATGCTATTAAAAAAATCAGACCAATTGTTGACATAAAGCTAACATAGCAGCTTCTATATAGACAGAATATGAATTTTTTATGCTGTTGATGAGAAGTTTATGTCATTTATATACTATAGTAGGATAGAAGATGGATTTGGAATCCTGAAAAAGCTACTGTTTACACCATTCAGAATATTAGTTTGTGCTTTGAGTTGAAATATTAAGATGGCTCTATTGTCAATGTGAGTGTTTCTGTGCAAACTGACTTACATATGGGTGGGATGGGAGAAATTGCTCTATCTGGAGAAAATAGTAATAGTTTTCTTTTGTTTATGTTTTGTTTTGTGAAAGGAAGGATTAATAGCATTTAATACCTGATTTATCTGCCCTTCCCTGCACCATTACAAGAATGAATTGTTGTAATAAAACCATATTTCATCGAATTAAAGGTGCCATGACTTGCAAGATGCAACATTATTTTATGTACCTCTAAAAAACTACACTAATAATTAAACTGACATGTCAAACTGACATGCCACTAAATTTAAGATGCACTCCAATTTCAGAGATGTAAAAATACTTTAAAATGTGTATCTTGGAATCAATTAAATACTGCATATAGTTCTCTTATGGTACGTGTATATATGTATGTATACACACGCATATACATATATACATATGCCACAAGAGAATAAAGTATACTTCTGTTTGGTTACAGTCTATAATATTTTGAATCATTTTACTGAGTTAGGTTTCACTTATTTTTTAAACTTACTGTTGACATCTGTTTGATACCATTCACTTAACATGGCATGAATTTAGAATCTCTACTTAGAATAGTCCTTTGGAAGCCCTAGTTTGTTGAGCTTTCAAAAGAAAAAAGAGTCTGGTGCAAGGAGGCAGACTGACACTAAAGTTAGATCCTTTTTTAAAAAAGGAAGGAAGGGAGAGAGGAAGGAAGAAAGGAAGGAAGAGGTTCATACTCTCAGGAGCCAGCTATCTTACTTTTCTAAGACAAAATCAGATCATACTAGTATATCAAAATCCCATAGTTTATCTAATTGCATATTTATAATTCTTCTTGGATGGTGTCTGTCATCTTGGATTACCTCTCTCACCCAAAATCATATTGTATTTTGTTTTGTCATTATAAAATTTACTATATGGTTATTGCAAAACAAAAACAAAAAATTACCAGTACATATAACAATACTGGATGTCATATATTAAGTTCTCAATAAACTATGGTGATTTTTCCACATCAATACCTTATCTTCATGTTTCACATCGATACATAATCTTAATTTTTGGTGACTGCATATTATATCATTGTATGATGAAATGTAATTTTTAACCATTTCCCTATTGATGGACATTTAGATTGGTTGCAGTTTATCACTTTAATGGCGTGGCTGCCATGTACTTTCTTTTTGTCACACTTACCCAGTGATCATTTTAGGATCAATTCCAAGGAATTGCTGGATTTCTGGATCAGAAGCTGTGTCTTCATGTTCTGTGTTGGGAAGGGACCATTTCCTCATCTATTCACCAATACAGGATATCAGCCATCTCCCACCCCACCCCATTTTTACCTACTTGATTGGTTAAAATATATATATATATTTGTTTTTATTAGCATTTTTTAAGTTGTAGTTGAGGTCGAACACCTTTTCATATATGTTTTGACCTTTTCAGAGTGGTTCTTGATAATAGAAAGCACAGCAGGTCAGAGAGCAAAAGGTCTTAATGAACTTCCGTTCTGCTTCACAGAAGCCTATGAGGTTTTGAGGTAAGTTTCTCAAGTTCATTATAAAGAAGATGAAACTGATAGAAAATAACTGTGATATGGAGATGGGGTCTGGCCCACTTTCACTTGGTCTGCTCTCCAGCACTGGAAAGGAAGACTCAGCATCAGAAAGCCAGGGGAGATCCATCCAGAGGTCCAGGATTGTTCTGAAAACCTGGAATACTAAAATCAAAAACTCTAGACTCCTTCCTGCTTTCTGAGATGCAGGGATTTGAAGGAGATGTCAAAAAAGGGTCCCTTTCCTCTGCATGTGCAGCTTTTATTTACCATTGTTTCCTTTTGGTTGTATTGAAATGTCTTCATTGCTTCCCTTTATGGATACAAATAACCAGATACTGTAATTTGAAAGTAGGTAACAATAAAATTGGATAGTATGAGCCATGCTGATTTTTTTTTTTTTTTTTTTTAGTGGGCAAATGGGGTGGTTTCTCTATGAGCCTCTCTGCTGTCAGAAGCTCTTAACATTTGAGTCAACATGGGAATTATATTTGGAATAAATTAGTAAATTCCCGTTCAGCATGCCTATACCATGTAATCTTCAGGAACCGTAATGACTGTGTAGTAGAGAGTATATTTCCGACATGGTATTTATAAAACACATTTGCTCTGAGAAACCCTTCGGTATCTGTTCTTCAAGGCCCAGCCCTCGTGCTGCCTCCTTTGTTGGGTAGTGTTTATTTTGTAATAGTTGGGACAGTGTTGTACAGTGGAAACCCATTAGTCTTTGGAGTTAGCCCAGACATAAAGTAGACTCTTAGGCCTGCAATTTACTAGCAGTATTCTCATGTTTGGAAATCAGGAGCAATGTAATTGTTGAGAAAATTTATTTTAATGAGAATAAGTCATGCAGTAAGCATCAATCTTAGCACATCTACATGTTGTCTTTTTTGTCTCCCTGAAATCTTCTTCAGCTGCTTCCATGTACTGATATCTTCTTCCAAATTCCTTAAGAGCCTTCATCTGGGTCATACATTGACATTTATTTGATACTTAATATTGATAGTTATCTCTTGGTGTTTGTGTATTTCTTTGTATCCATAGGATCCTCCATTAGCACATATATTCATTCAACAAATATTTATTGAGCCACTTCTGTGTATTAGGCCCAGAGTAAGATGCTGGAATATGTTGGTGCACAGGAGATGTGGTCACTGTGCCCTCCTAATGCTTACATCCCAGCAGGCAAGACCTATATGAAACAAAGTTTGAATTACTAAATGAAAGCCATGGCAGTTGCTATTAGCAATGTTGTAAGGGACTGTGAATGTAAACTAGCTTGTACATGACATTTGAGCTGATATCTATTGGCTGAGTAAGAGTTAGCCAGGTGAAGGTGGGGCTGATAAGTCTTCAGGCAGAGAGAGCAACACGTTCAAAGACTCTGAAACAGGAAAAGACTTGTTTCAGTGATACAGTAGAGGATGAGCAAAATGTTCTCAGAGAATGGAGTGCAGAAAGCAGACCTTCAGAGAGGTCATTGGCAGAGTAAAAATGGGGTAAGAATGGCAACCTTGTGCACGGTCTCGAAGGCCAGGTGTAGGTTCCAGTCTGTCACCTGAGAGCAACAGGAAGATACTGAAGGGTTAAAGGTTTACCTGTGGAAGAGTATCAGTAAAACATAAATGGAGAAATTCTAAGTGAGTCTACTTTAAGCTGGAGTTTGGAGTCGCAGGGCATGTGTACCACCATACTCTCTACACTTTTAAAAATAAAACAAAGTCTTGTAAAAAATAAAACAAAACTGGATTATATTTTTAACTGTTCCTTCAACTCTGAAATACTATGATTATGCTAGAGTATGAGAAATTTTATTTTCCAAACAAATATAAAAATATATTTCTGATGAAAAAGATTTTCAACCTAGCTAAAAGGAAATCTAATGAAACTTTAAGGATCCTTTAAAATACTAATATTATATTTAAAGTGAAAATGATACTTGTCTTTAAAATGTTTTAAAACATTTAAAATATGCTACTGAATATAAGTGAGGAGTGGTAGATCCTAAAGTAATATTTCTTACAAGAGTAGAGTAGGTTATTTCCAAAATCTTTTTCGTGGAATTTTAGTCAAAGCTACCATAGGGATCATGTTGTCCAGCCTCTGTGTCCTTATAAAAACATCAATATCTTCATAAATCAAGAAAATGAGTCCCAAAATTGGACACATGAGCTACCCATTTTCTAAGATTTTCCTGAACGGAACTTTGATCATAGGGGTCTCTTTCTAAGGCAACGTATTAGAAACTCCCAGCATCACTGTATTCCTTGTAAGAATCGTATTTTTTACATTAATCTCCAGAATCAAACTACAAGACAATTAAGTTGTTGCTTTTACCAGGTTGAAACTTGCCTTGATTTACTATTAATATTGGTTGCCTTGATTTCTTCTCCTTTTTGTCTCAGTTCTACATGTTGCTGTTCTTCTGGTTTTGCTCCTCATGAGATTTGCTGAATCTCTGTGTTTCTGCAACTGTAGTGAGTTTCATGGACAGGGTCAGAACTTAGGGAAATATTGAGAATAGAGTGTGGTCCTATGATGGGTCGTCCTCTTCTTACACCTTCAACTGTTGTACCACGCTTTGGTGTTACAAAGATGAATGACTTGTGGTCCTTGGCCCAGAGTTTCATATTCTGGATAAATTATTATTTATTTGTAGTGTACTTCCATATTTTTACATGCTTTCAGAATATTAGAAATACAGTGTTTCCTGTCAGAAATGCCAGCTGAGCAAAAGCCAGTAAGTCAGATGTTAATGAATGGATTAGCAAATTATACGGACTAAAGAAATTAAATAAAGATTATTAAACTAAACTAATGGCTCCTCCCAGTAGTTTAGTGCGTTGCTGACCACCTACTTTTTGTCCACTCACATACTAGAATTAAAAGTGTCAAAGTAAAATTAAAATAACATTCTCACCTACAAGAGGTAGAGAGAAGGAAAGTAATATTTATCTTTAATGTTATTTTCAGTTGTGCATTTATTATGTATATTTTTGCATAAAATAACTTCTAGTTTTTGTTTGGACAAGCCAATCAAGTGAGTCTTTAAAGACGGAGATGAAGACGGAGAGCGAACCCACAAGAGATGAGTTTCGTATGTCATCTCAAAAAAAAAAAAAAAAAAAGATTATTTTTTGATCTGACCAAAAAATGTTATGAAATGAGAATTTAAAAATCTTACCTGTGGAAATCACAGTGGTAATACTTATATTTCAGCCTTAGATATTCCCAGTGGTGTTTTGATCTTAGATATTCCCCCAAAGGTGTTGATTAGATTCTGGCTACAGCTGAAGGAAGAGAATTTTTGCTTTTTAGCTGAATAGTAAAACAAGCCTCTAAAGATATGAGGCATAGGGGAAAGAAAACTGAAGGCTTCTTCAAGGTGGCAGAAGGGCACAATTTTTGTCATCTTTATTTTAAGAGCTTTACCAAAGGTTTCCCCTTTGTAAAGAATTTAATACTTGAAGTCGTCAGATTAGATTTCAGACTTCATTTACCCACTCTGTGCTTTTTTTTTTTTTTTTTTGTCTTGCTGAGTTTGGTCTGTCTGTGTTTCTTAGTCTTCAGATTTCTTTTCTCTGTACTGCCAGCCTCTAATTGGAGATTTATTAGGTGCCCTTAAGTAAGAGAGGAGGAAGGCCAAAGGAGACAGAAAATGGAGAAGCAAGAAGAAACTGAAAGAAGGCAGGAGGGGGAGGAACCAGGGAGGATGGAGATAAAAGATGGATAAATGAAGACAAATGGAAGAACGACGAGATAGGGAGGCCTGAACGGTAGGAAAATTCTGAAACTGAGCTAGTGAGAATGCATATAAAATAGGGGTCTGGTAGAAGAACTTCAGCAAAAGTGGTGTAAATCAATGATGAGTAAATTAATAGGACAATTGTGCAAATGGGACTCACTCATTTATACTAAGCGTAATACATCATGAATGATTTAGAGATAATGCAACCCGTAGGGCATACCTTTTAATCTACCCAGGACCCAGTAGAGAATGCTGTCACTTCAAGGGTAAAAAAGCAGAGGATCAGAATATTGGGTGTGTCTCGTCATTGTAACAGTGTTAATAAGATGGATTCTGAGCAACATGAAAATTAAACAGACTCACAAGCTTAGTTTGTGATTTAGAGATTGAAAAGAAGCTTAATGTATTCCAAACATCTTCCTACAAACCCACAATATTTAAATGTTTTGAAAGTATTCGTTTGAATAGGTTAACATGTGTGATTGCCATGGATGGAAATGAAAGTAAAATGAGTCACTGCACATATGATCCAAGGAACATCTGAGTGTTAAGTGGGTTGTAACTGCATAAGAATCCAGTGCTATTGGAAGATGCATCAGAGTATTCTGAGACAAGGGAAGAAAATTCTCATCCATGTGCTCCTTTCTCTTTCATTTGTGCACCTATTCACTCACCATTCAATAGGTGTCTATTGACAACCTTCTGTATGGAAGGTACTGAGGAATGTCCTATGGGCTGTTGCTTCTACCTAAAACAGAAACATAAGATTTACATCCCTCAGACCCTCTTACCATTATTTTTATGGGAGGATATTGAGGAAGGGAAAGGAGAAAGGGAATACGAGGAATGGGGAGAAGTCTTGGTTTATAGAGGTTTATAGAGCTGTTGTTCCAAGTCTGCTGTTCTTTCTTGATTCAGAAATGGAAGCTCAGAAAGGTTGTGTCTGGACCAAAGACCAGAGATAGTTGGAGTGTTGAGGATTAGGTGATTTGGGGCTTCCCTTCTAGTTCATTCTTAGAATTTATTCCCAGTTTTTGTGTTTATGAAAGTTAGAAATACAGTCTTCAACCATTAGGAGTTAGAGGTGAAAATAATAATAATTGGATGTTACTAAGTATATAAACATTTATAGGGAAGGAAAACACATAAATAACTAAATTCTCTATTAAATTCTGGTTCTGAAAACTAGAAAACAGACCTAATTTAGTAAGAGGGGCTGCATTTTTGTGTGTGATCCCACAGAATGCTAGACTTCTGTCACTGGTGGAAAAAATCACATTATTCAAAGTCTTGCACCATATAACAAAAAAGCTAAACTAAGCCAAGATTTCAGGGCGTATAGAAACCAGCAATTTGTGAAAAATCTTTCATATGAAGATTCATGATGTAGAACATTCAAACAAATTGATCACAAGAGATTTCTCAAAGCATGTCTTGGAGGTGAGCAGGCAGGCATCAATTTTAAAATTCTCTGTTATAAATGATCATAAGCTTATGTTTTTCTGTGTAAAGGAAAAATAATTTCCCAATTTTATGAAACAAATTACCAATGATGTAAAAAAACATTTAGCACAGTATTATATCAGAGGGCATTTAACATTCTTCTGAATCATTTGAGATTTTCATGTTTCCATTTCAGAGATCAGGGATGATGTGCCTTGGAGAGGAAGCATGTCTTAAATCTGGAAATAATATGAAGAGGGATGTCGGCGAAACTTAATCCTGTGCCAGTAATAGGGAGAATTTCTTTTCTCTCGTCAAATTGCTTAAAGGATTCTAGTTCCATTTGGTTTGGTCACTCACATTTGAATTCTAATATTCTGTATGATATAGATTCTGTTGACTACTGTTAGCATAACCCCAATGAGAAATTAAACACTTCCCTCCTTTTCATTTGCATTGTGTTTTAGTTTAACCTTCATTTGCTCCTCTTTTCTCTATTCCTCATCCCAATTCAGGTATCAGATCCTTTGACAATTGTTAACCTGCCCATCTGGGATTGTTTGGCATTAAGCTATGACTGTAACATTTCTACTAATAAATTAGATTTTTTTAAAAGAGTGCTGCTTGCCAAGAAGCAAAGTCATTACATAGTGTGTATATGTTCAATGTGTGGCTATAAAAATCTCCTTAGCCAAACATAATAGGCAGTTAAAATAAATTTAAAATAACCATGCTACCTCTAGATTTAAAAATTATTAAGCTGAAGATAGGTGGTCTAATTTTACTCTATTTCCATTTTTCTTATTCACATGGTATGATATTTGTTCTTTAAAACCACATATGTATCTTATGTCTGCAGCTGATGTATTTATCTGCCTAAATATGCATTTCTCCAATGGAATATTCTATAAAATTGAGCATTTCTTTTTTAGACAGAAATTAATTTTATAACAGTTGAACATCATCTTTGTCAATCAGCAGCTTTATCTGCCATAAAGAACAAAAATGTACTTGGCATGACCGGCTTTAACTTTTGTAATTCCTGCTTTTGAACTGAACAGAGGAATATTATGTGAACAAATTGGAGAATTATATAAAGAAATAAAAATCTTTTTACTATTATAGTTATTTTTACCCTATAGCTTTCAAAAAGGCATTTGAAGCAATTTAATAAAATAGGAATCACAGTAAGTACTAGATGTGAGAGGTGAGAAAACAACTTTGTAAATCACCCATCTTCACGAAGTTGCTGAGATCATTTATAAAATTAGCACAGAGGTTCCTGATAGCCCAGACAATGAAATAATGTGATAACTCCTATTTTCAGAAAAGATAACTAGCTCTTTATTCTGGTTTTGGGTGTAGAATGGGGGAAACGGTGTATTTTTGCTAAGTTCTAAACTCTTAGGAAAATGTTCACATGGGTTTTGAGAGTCACTGATGGATTTAACTGACAATGTCCTCAGTTACAGATTTCCAGAAAATTCAGACATAGAATTCATGTTACTCGTTTTAGTTCTAACCTTTGATGAAAGATTAAGGCATTAGATTGAAGCTTAAGTAAGCAAAGGCCTTCTTCAGGTTATGTGGTTCATTCTAATCAGTAATTTTATGATGATGATCATATTCCATTCCAATGATCAAATGGACTGGTAAGCTTGAGAAATAAGACAAACTGGAGAGAGAGATTATTTTATAAATATGAGGGAGGCTAGTGAAATTTTGGTCCAGATGGAAAGCCATCCACTCTCCCAGGTCAGGACTGCATAGATGAAGAGGTATCAACAAAACCGTCATTCAGACTTTGAAGGTGCTGCTTTAGAGAGATGTCATTATATGTGGTGTCAGATTTTTCACCCTGTTCAGTACTGGGCACTGATTTTTAAAACCACTTACCTGTATTTTTGTAATTTCTTCTGACTCATTGGATTGATTTTGTGGACCTACTGGTAGTCTTTGGATATCCCCCAGTTAATCTTTGCTTCCATGATGAACATTTATTGAATTCTATTCTTATGCCAGGCACTGTACTAGATTTTAGGAGTATAGTAGTTGGGTTTTCCTTGCCTTCATGGAGTCTCTGGTCAAATACATTGGTTCTTTTATAGCAGTTCATGTTCCAACACATGGTTACCCATACAGGCTTTAGTTAACATCTTCGTCACCTGCTGCACATTCTCATCTAACATGCTTATGTGAAAGTACACTTGGTAGCCACTCAGTGTCACTCACCAGTGGGGCTTTAGGTCTGAGACTTTCTGATAGCCTCTAGTTATCAGAAGTTATGTAAAACCATGCCTGTATTCAGGAGTCAGAAGTGATCAAAGTGTTTTAGGAAGCACACCGTCAGCATAGATGTGTCAACTCAGCAGCAAGATTTTTCATTCTTTTAAAGTTACACATTTCATAAAGAAGAAGGGTATTCAGTGTCAACTTCCAAATGCAGGACAAAATGCATGATTGGGGATGGAGATTGGAGTGGACTTGTTGAAAGAGCAGCAGCAAATGAGACATTAAAGGAATACATAGGAAGCCACTTCCAGGTACTTCCATTTTTCTTTAGTTGTGATTGTGAGATGGTTCCCTACTAGTTAGAGAAGGAAAATTTTTAAATGTTTTGCTAAGCAGATGATCCTTAAATTGGTCACTGTATACTGTGACACAGCCTAAATCAAAATGATTTTCCTTTGAGTGAGTGAGCCACAGAGACTCTCGCCAACCCCTTGTGCGGCTTTCTATTAACAGTATAAATACTCCATTGTTGTAAAGCACTTTATGGTTAACAAAGCGCTGTCACAGACATGTTATCTTTGTTTTGCAGATTGCCTTTGTACATGTTATTCTCATTTCCTAGCATGCCCTCTATCCCTGCTTTGCCTGCTTAGCAAGCTCCTTCTTATCCTTCAGGACATAACACCAACTCTGCAAAGTCCTCTTGAGACCCTTCTGAGCAGGTAGATGGTCCCTTCCCTGTGCTTACCGAAGCCCTGATCTCATCTCTGTTGTCATTTGTTCACATCACTGTTTCTCCCTGGAGACTGAGTCTCTCAAGGGTAAGGACACTGTGTGCTCTTCATTTTTCTTCCCAGTGCCTTTGTAACCAGTGTTCCTGGGGGATACTCTGTAAGTAAAGGTGAATACTGTATGGTGTGCAGGTTAGGAGAGCTTAAACCACTTCCTAAGTTAGGATAGTAAGTAGTAGATAAGAGTAAAACTTAAGTGTCTTAATTCCTATTTTTATCAGTTTATCTAGTTTATCAGTTTGTTGCTCATCTGAAGACAAGCTGTCCACATCATACTTATGCTGTTCTACCTGTCAGAGATAGATTACATGGTAAATGTGAGCGATAAAGGAGGATAAGTCCTTTGTCAGAATGAGGACATTTCAGTTCTGCCATCATGCCTTAAATGCGTGATTTCGCATGATTTCCATGTGAAATAAAACATTGATACAAAAGGGGTATGGACAGATTTGTGGATGTTAGAGCCACACCTTTATCTCTGAATTTATTTTCTTCTCACTCCTACTTGGCATATTCCCTGTCATTGTTTGAGAGTGTGTGCCAATGTCCCCATCTCAAAGACACCATTTGTTTCCTGCTATTAGAGTGTCTGGATGATGCCCTGTCCTTAGTGAACTGTCCTGTTGAAAATTTGGTACTTTAGTTATTTTAAGGTTTAAAAACATTGCTGCCTATGTAATGTTCCACCTCTTTGGAGCATTTGCATTGGAGTGACTGGTGACTTGAAGCTCTGTATGGTGGAGTGACTGATGGTAGATGAAGACTGCAAAAGCAGGTATCTGAGGGATGGAAGGCATTCCTGGCACCCCTAAAACTACCCTACTGGGGGCCATCCAAGCCTGTGATTAACAAACCCTAGTTATTTGCTAGGTAGTTTCCACATGGCGGAGTAGGATATATATATAAGGCACAATACAGTGTTTATGTGAGAATAATGTAGATTATTTGAATCTAGGCTGCAGAACCTACCTGAAAATGGGTTTTACAGTTTTGTATAATTGCCTTTTCTTTGTGTTTGCATAGAAGGCATTGCATAGCTGGAAGATGATGGCAATTATAATTTATTATGCTGTAATTGTTACCTAAATGTTTTTGAATAAGCAAAAATCACATCTGTTTAGGAATAAGTTGCACAGCAAGAGAATTCCCTTTGAAATGAATGCCGTGTTCTCATATTCTGTAACTGTACACATAAAACAACATATTTATTTCCCCACTGAGTCCATTACATTCCCAAGTCAAACTGCATCCTCTCTTCCCTTCCCATATTAAACCCTTTGATTTAATGGAGGTTTTAACTACTGGTTCTTTAGGGAATTTTCAGTAGGCTTTGCACAGATTAGGTTATTGGAAAGTATAGTTATTTGCTTGTAAAGTGGCAGTTCTGTGTCAAAATTGATTTTCTCTGGAGCTGCAACAGTAAAAAAGATAAGCTTCTGCTTTGCATCCAAAATGCCCTGATGTTCCTAGCATGATCGTTTTTCCTTTGCTTCTTGCTCAGCACCATTCGGTCACAGGCTGGTTTGGACAGGCGAATATGAGCACATGTAGCCCAGAGGACTTTGATATCCAGTGGTGATAACAGACAAGGCCTCTCTTCCATTCTGGTTGCCACTGGTCTGTTGACAACCAGTGTTCCAGGCATGGTGAGCATGGTGCTGCTTCCCTTCTCCGTTAAATAGGAAATGCATAAGCCTGGAAATCATTTTGTTTGTTCCACAGAAATGTAGCAGTTGAAATAATTACCTTGCCATGCCCAGGCTAACAGGATTTATCTTCCATTATAGATTTTGAAGACATATGCAAGCATAGTTTACTCCTCTAAATTTACTAGGCTACTCACTTTGAAATGATTTCATTGTGAAAAAGAGAGCAGTCCTAGCTGTTGGCTTAGCCTAGAAAGGCTTTGATAGCTAGAAAGATGAAGGGCAGAAGTATATTCTCTATTTTTCTGCTCCCAGCTCATAAAATAGAATTAGTGTTTATGTAAATAGCAGATAGCCTCATTTTATTTTTTATGCCCCAGTTGCAAGTTAGGGGCTCTTTAAGATGGGCCTCAATCACTGATCTTGTGTGCTTCCAGCACCTATCTATCTATTAAGTAGCATTCTAGTGGCCTCCAAGTACTTTATTCGGATCAGTACTTCATTCTGATCAGAGTCAGCCTGGGTGACCAATGGGCTGTATCAACATGTTACACCTCAGACCCACTGGAGGCCACAATCTTTGAGTGTCTTTTGGAGGATACTGTCCTATGTTGTTCTAGAATGCTGACTCCTACGGCTCCCTTTTTTTTTTTTTTTAATTTTTAAGCCTCCATTTTCTCTTTTTTTTTTTTATCTCAGGCCACATGCCCTTTATAAATTTTGATTTTTTTGTTTTTTGGGTTTTGGTTTTGGAGTTTGGATCTCTTAGTTTTCATCCTGAATACTGTTCCACTCTGCATGTTTAATCAGTTAAATCTTGGTCTCCTGGCTTTAATCATCAAATGTTACTCTATTGCCTCAACTCTATAGAGTTACTCCAACTCAACTGTTCCCACCTCAGGGTCTTTCACTACCTACTCATAGGCAGTAGTAGCCCCTTGTTTCTCTTCTTCGTGAAACCTGAGTTTTCCTTAACGTACTTGTCTCAGGCATTAGTGGATCTGTGAAGAAGTATGACGTTAAGCTTAGAAGGATCAAAAACTGTGCTTCCCTGTGTATGTTTCAAGTTTCATTTGTGTGACCAAGAGAGTTCATAGTATAGATTTGAAGAGTTGAATCAAGAAGCTAGGATATGAATTCATCTTAGTAATAGCCTTTTGTCTACTTCATCCATCTGCCCATCTGTCTATCAATCTGTATACATTATTGATAACTTCCAATGTCACAAACACTGGGAATACAAAAAAAAAAAAAAAGAATGAGCCATGCACCTTTCCTTCGTAATGACGACATTAAAGCCCCGAGACATGATGCTGCTTGCTGAGCCATGCAGCTGGCCTGTGACGCAGTGGAGACTAGAACCCATTTCTAGAGGGATCTTCCTCATATTTCCCAAGGTCAATTCTCTTTAGGCCTTTGGGATTCCTATCTTAGTTGTTGTAAGAGTAGATTTCGACTCATCAAACATTTGTGATTTGGAAGTATCGCATAGTTGAAGAAAGCTGATGGGAACAAAGTCATTTTCAAGTTTACTTGAGCACATAGATACCATGTTGGCTACTTTGCTGAATATTCAGAATCATTTCTATTTAGTATAGTAAAAGTGAAAAGTGTTAGTTTTTAAAATTTGGAAAACACATGAAGTACAATGAAGAAAACTAAAGTAACAACCATTTTACTACTCTTTTTATATATTTCCTTTGAGTAGATATAAAATATATCAGCATTTTCAGCATATATGTACAGTTTTGTGTCCTGCCTTTTTTCCTTAAACTATATAATCAGCATCTTCCCACATCATGAGATGAGAATGTTTTGAAAACGTGATAATTAATGCAATATGTTATTTCAAAGTAAAACTCTTTATTTAACTATTGTGCATGTAACTTTGTTTTCTATGTTTAGGTTGTTTCTGATTTTTCACCCTTATCAACCATGCTGAGATGAACTTCCTATTAATAAATCATTGTATACATCTGTCATTATTTCCTTAGGATAAATTTCTTTTAGTTCTATTACTGCATCTGAGGAAATTAACATATCAAAGCTATTGATATGTATTTCCCTGGGGGGGTGTGTGTGTGTGTGTGTGTATATATATATATATATTTTTTTTTTTTTTTTTTTTGAGACGGTGTCTTGCTCTGTCACCCAGGCTGGAGTTCAGTGGCATTATCACAGCTTGTTGCAGCCTTGACTGCTTGGGCTCGAGTGATTCTCCCACCTCGGCCTCCTGAGTAGCTGGGACCACAGGTGTGCACCATAATGCCTGGCTTTTTTTTTTTTTTTTCCAATTTATAGAGACAAGGTCTCACTATGTTGCCCAGGCTGGTTTCAAACTTCTGGGCTCAAGCCATCCTCCCACCTTGGCCTCCTAAACTTCTGGGATTACAGGTGTGAGCTGCTATGCTAGGCCTCCCAGGGTATACTTTTAACCCTGCCTTACACCACCCAGAATTCAAAGCATGGAATCCTTGACCCAGTAGCCAGAGTATTTCTTATCTTAAATTTAGGAAAGACTACTCTGTGGTCAAATGTAGTCACTGAATTTCTTTCTAACAAAGCTGTCTACACAGTTAACTGAAAACCATCTCCAAACGGTTCTTCCTCTTGAGGGAGGTTTCAGAGAAGAGATGGCATTGATGTAAGTCTTAAAGAAGTTAGAGCTCAAAAAATTGTGAAGAGGAAAGTAAATTTTTCTACCAGGACAAACAGGATGTTCAGAAGGAAGATATTGTTAGAACTGTACATAATCTTAGAGATCATCTGTCCCAGTGGTTTATCAAATATTTTAACAGACAAAATATTTTTTCAAGCCAAATCTTGTCTAGAATACCACAAACTGATTGAAGTGAAGTGTCTTCAGTTAAATCACAGTGGATGGGAGGGCTCGGAATTGAGGGTAGAGCCTCCTTTTCTCAGCTTTCTTAGAGCTGCTTATGCAGGTCCTGTGATACACCTGAAAAACCCAAAGCCTCTTTTTTTCTTTTCTTTTTTTTTTTTTTTTTTTTGAGATGGAGTCTCACTCTGTCGCCGAGGCTGGCGTGCGGTAGCACTGTGTCGATTCACTGCAACCTCCATCTCCTGGGTTCAAGCAATTCTCCTGCTTCAGCCTCCTGAGTAGCTGGGATTACAGGCACCCACCACCATGCCCAGCTAGTTTTTATATTTTTAGTGGAGGTGGGGTTTCACCATGTTGGCCAGACTGGTCTCAAACTCCTGACTTCAGGTGAACCACCCACCTCAGCCTCCCAAAATGCTGGGGTTCCAGGTGTGAGCCACTGTGCCTGGCCCAAAGTCTCTTTAAAAAACAAATTTAAAACCAGTCACTCCAGTTTTGAAGTTGAGGACACAGAGACAAACTCTGACTTCCCTCAAGGTCAGTCAGAAGTGATTCCAGAACCACCTTTCAGTGCTTTAACCTTGTCCAAAAGCAACCATTTTAGTGCTTTTATCACTAGATGTTCCCATGCAGGTTGAGAGAGATTATTTCTGTTCTGTTAGGTTATGCATTGTTGCAGTGTCCCAAGAGGTAAAACAACAGATTAATGTAAGTAGTAGCTTCTGTAAGATGTTACCCCAATCCATATTAACCGTGTCTGGCTGAGGCATGAAGGATCTATTAAATTATATCCAGGTTCCTATTAAGTCACTACACTGGCAGTAATACCTGGGCTCACCTTCTCC
This sequence comes from Mandrillus leucophaeus, assembly GCF_000951045.1. Taxonomy (NCBI): domain Eukaryota; kingdom Metazoa; phylum Chordata; class Mammalia; order Primates; family Cercopithecidae; genus Mandrillus; species Mandrillus leucophaeus. The sequence goes on from NW_012104476.1 coordinate 909,696, forward strand.
TTAACCCAAATTAACACATGCTCTTAGTGGTCTCAAGTCTAAGGCAAGTTCCTGAGATGAACAAGTGACTGGGAAAACAGGAGAGGAGAAAATTAAAATAAATGATAGACTGACCTTCTCACACCACTTGTGGTTTCTCAATTAACCAAAAGCCAGACAGCTCCACGTTGCTGTTCTCTCAGTAATAGGTTTCACCCTCCCGTTTAATGCCAGCCCACATGGGTGCACACACAGACACACACTTTGCTAATCAGATTGGTAGCAAATAGAATTAAACCATTAAGGCAATTAAGCAATTCTTAGATAACATTTGATCAGTTCAATGAAAATGCAAATTCATTCTTCTTTTGGAGAAGTAAGTTGATGGAAAGTCATTTCGTGTTCTATAATCTTCATTAACTCTTTTCCAAATAAAGATTGCAATGTTTTGGGCTTAGAGCTACACAGATGGAAATGATTTTTTTCGTTTTTTGCTTCACTCTGTTCATCCTTTTGTAATGCACCATGTTTTTCTGCCTCCAGACTCTTTGGAACATTTAGGTCATCTTACCTACAACTTCTTCCTTATGCCTGAAGGCAGACTCTGTTATTTACTCTGACACATGATGACTCATGCATGAACACCTCCTTAGACCCTGAGTTCAGAATAGATCCTACAGCATTCTGGAATGATTTTGGTCGGATATTCATGTGTTGTAGATGCATTACTTGGCTGCTTCTCATTTCTCTCTATTCCCCACACTTAAGGTTTCTCCTCTCTCACAAGCTGGTGGGGAAGAGAATGTTGCACCCAAAAATAGGTGCTTGAAAATAAGCCTGTGGTGTCTGCATTTTCATTTTTGGATTGGTATCATTGAAGCCTACGTTCCACTCCGCCACCACAGCCTGAACTTTCAGCAAGAAAATGATGAGCACGTTGCCACCCGTGCTTCCCTCACCGGCCAAGGTGCCTTTGTGCTCTAGCTCAGGGTTTCCAAACCTGGTGCGTCATCAGCTGGGGACATTTGGAAATATTTATAGTCCACAGGGTTTTAATCCAGACCTACAGAATCGGTATGTCCAAAGTTTGACTTACGGATTTTCTTTTGCTTTTGATTTTTCTTCCTTATTAAAAAAAAAAAAATCTTTCTGTTTGATAATAGGGATCAGCCAGTCTTTAAGAATTAAATCTAGATGCCATTTTTTTCTAAATTGGAGACCGTAATATGTAGTCTAATGCATGATCTGCCAATGACACAGAAATCACTCGGATCCAAGAATGTTATGATAGCCTTGCCTATAAGAAAAATAACACCTTATGTGACAGGTCATTTTATAGATGCACACACATGAGTAGTCCACTGCATCATGCGTGTGTATATGTGTATATCAAGTGTCTTTAGAGGTAGGTAAAACTCAAGTGGCAGCTATTCTAACCTAGGGCAGGGGTGTCCAATCTTTTGACTTCTTTGGGCTACATTGGGAGAAGAATTGTCTTGGGCCACATGTAAAATACGGTAACACCAACGGTAGCTGATGAACTAGAAAAATAGTAATAATAATAATGGCAAAAACATCTCATAATGTTTTAAGAAAGTTTACAGATTTGTTGGGCAACATTCAAAGCTGTCCTGGGTCACATGCGGACTGCAGGTTGGACAAGCTTGGCCTAGCTAGACATTAGATTTAATGTGTCTCCTTTTCACTGTTAATAAAGTATTGCAGCAAACTCCCATCCAGCACCTGCAGGTTTTTGAGCATTAACGTAAACATTAATAGAAAAATTGTGAATGCTTCTCAGGAATGTCACCAGTGATTGTTTTTCCCCCAAAGAAACCTTTAATTTTGCGTATCTCCTCACTAGTGCATGTTTGTGGAACACATTTTTTTGAGAAATTTTTGGGGAAACCGATCAGCCACTATTAAAGCCATCAAGGTGGCGGTGCCACCAGTGTCACAAGGAATAACGATGTTTTGGTAAGGGATTGAGCTCAGCATTCCAGGAAATATTTTTTACCTATTTGTTACTGCATGCATAGGCTTACATTTTCTCAATTTAAAAATACTTTTAAAGGGTGGGCTTTTGGGATGTAGACACATAATGTTCTCAGCAATACTGTAAAGCCCCATATAATCTGCTAAACAAATAAGTGAGATGGTAAAGGATATTGCATAGATTGTAAGGGTAGGTTTAATCATCTTAGGTTTAACTAGCTCTAAAGGCAACACCTTTTCAAGCTCTTAAGAGCCTATATTTACATGGATAGGTCTTCTTCCTTCATTAAACTTGCCCTCTAAGACATTTTAGCTGTTAGTTAGAATTACATTTTGAACTTCAGGATAATTCTATATTTCTTTCTTAAAGTAAATTCTTTATATGAGCATTTAGACCATAATTCAAACTGAGGTTTCCTGTAAGTTCTGTGTTAGATTTTATGTGCATAGTGATATTCATACCACATCTATTAAAGTATGAAGGGAGGAGAATGTCAGCAAGTGTATTGTGTCTCTGCTCACAACAATTTTCCAGTGAAAGTTCACTTAAATGAGGGATTCATATATATTAAACACTATTGTTAGTGATTAGTACATAAAAATGTGGGTTTTCCTCATTTTATAAGGGGTTTTAAAACTTCAGACTGAGTACCTCTTTTGTTTAATTTTTGTACTGCTTGGTGGCATAAGGTATTTTAGTATGTGTGGATCTTTTTTATTGAGTTTGCATAGTTTGGGAGTTTTTTGGCTTAAAATGAAATAGGGAAAAAAAAAGCTCTCTTAAAATAGTATCCTTTCTTGAACCCATAAAGTAGGGCTTTGAAAACGTGCAACATTTGTGAGGTTCTAAAGAGGGGATTTTGTGGTATTCTCTCCAGTGCTTCCTTCCTTCCGCCCTCACCACCCTGCTATAATCTGATAACAAATAACTTTTCAGTCAGTCAATTTAAGTTATATGTAGGCTGCAATTTTTTTAAATTTCATAATGGATGCTATTTAAACACAAACATACATTTAAAAAAATGCCATACTAAAGTCCAAAAGGAATGGTGACAGACATTTTATTTATTTAGAGACAAGGTCTCGCCCTGTCACCCAGGATACAGTGGTGCGATCTTGGCTCACTGCAACTTCCACCTCCCAGGCTCAAGCAATCCTCCCACCTTAGCCTCCCAAGTAGCTGGGACCACAAGTGTGCACCATGATGCCTGGCTTCTTTTGTTTCTTTTTTTTTTTTTTTGGTATTTTTTTTAGAGATGAGTTCTCGCCATATTGGGAAACCGATCAGCCACTATTAAAGCCATCAAGG
>NW_012104476.1:913028-937409 GCF_000951045.1 Mandrillus leucophaeus
TGAGTTCTCGCCATATTGCCCAGGCTGATCTGGAACTCCAGAGCTCAAGCGATCTGCCTACCACACCCAGCTGACATTTTAAATATTTATTTATAGAGCTTCATTATTTGTACAGTGCCCTTAAAACCAAAGGCATTGATTAGGTTTATAGATATTGCAATTAGGCCATGTGCAGTGGCTCATACTTGTAATCCCAGCACTTTGGGAGGCCAAGGTGGGAGGATCACTCCCACCAAACTCCAAGGTGGGAGGAATTTAAGACTAGCCTGGGCAACATAGCAAGACCTTGTCTCTAGTAAAAATTCAGTTTAAAAAAATGAGCATGGTGGTGATGCTGGTAGTCCCAGGAGGCTGAGGCGAGAGGATTGCTTAAGCTGGGGAGATTGAGGCTGCAGTGAGCTATAATTGTGCCATTGCATTTCTGCCTGGGTGACAGCAAGACCTTGTCTCAAAATAAATATATATATATAGTTAGTCACAGTTGTACTAAATGGGCTTGAATATTATAACTTGTTTTAGGGTTATAGTCATTAAAAAATACCATAATTCCAAATGGATATACCAATTACTGCCTGCTTATCTTCTTATGCATCCTTTTTCTCTCCATCCCCCAAAACCACTCTTGAAATCTTCCTGTCATCCTTCCTGGCCATCTATCCACCATTAATCTACTGTAATTTCCATAATAAAACCACCAGCTTGCATCAGTGTGTTGGTTACTTCATAGGTGGCTAAACTAGAAACTTTGGTTAAGGACCCCAAATTCTTACCAATTTGGTGGTCTTGAGGGGCAGGCCATCTGGCTTATCTCTTTTCTATCTGCTGCCCACCTTTTACTGCCTGCCCCACTAAGCTCTTCTCATCATGTCCGAGTAGAGAGTAAGTGGGTGTGTGCATGCGTGCTGCAAGTATCTGTATGGCATTCTTTTTCCTGAAAGATCTTTTTTTGTTTGACCATCATTTCCATTCTGTGCTAATATATCCTTTCTCTTTAAAAACCAGCATCTAGCCAAGGCCTTGATGAAAAGTTTTCTTAGAGCTCCCCTGTGGCTGTGCAGAAGAGTTTATCCCTGAGGTTGCTTTCATTTAGGAATGGCATCTTTGAAAATAAAATACTTCTTCCTATAGTCTCACTTGAGATCAAGGAAACCTACATAAGACTCCCAGAGGGAAAGGACCCTGTAACACCTGTGCCCTGGCATTGCCATATGCTCTTTTTTGCAGGAATGGGGAGGAACGGCCATCCACATGCCACCCCCACCTCCACTTTGAAATAGTAGGGGGTGACAAATGGCTGCTGTTTTCTATTCTGTTGTACCAGGCTGTTTCTTTCCTACCCTCAAGAGGTTTCTGACTTTCTGACAGCAGGGAGCTGAGGTTGATCTAGCAACTGGGAGGATTGCACCTGGATTTGCAGAAATACACATGCACATGTCATGCACACACATGTGCACACACACATGTGCATGCATGCATGTGCGCACGTGCGCACGCACACGTATACACACACACACACACACACTATGCTGCTGCAACTCCCAGGGTATCACATAATCACTCTTCTGACTATAGTGGTTTTCATTTGGCCACACTCTGCTCTTGTTTGGCTTGTTAGCACGGTAATTCAGAGGTAAGACAGAGACTCTATGCACTCTAATCCCCTTGTGGGTTACAGTAGTTTTAGATAGAAGACACTCCAGAGAGTGCTATACAATTTGGAGGTTTATAAAGGTCATCTTCTGGCCCCCATTTCCCTTTAAGAAATGACCCCCTCAATCTGTGTTATGCATGTTCCCGTACTGCTGGAAGGGTTTTACTGGTGCCCTGACATTCTTCTCATTCAGCCCTTCCAGAGCAAGAACTACAAAAACATCGTTTTTTTTCTCCTTTCGTTTTAGATGTATCTGCTGCCATTTATTTTCTCTCTGGTGACTGTGGTGTGATATAGGAAGGGGAAGCATCAATGGCTCATCACATTCTTTGACTGGGCCCTGTTTCACATCTCTGACTCCTCTAGAGGTTACTCAGCCAGCATGCTGCCCCTCCTCAGCATGTCACCTTCTTGGATCTCAGGTCTTGGCATTTTGATTCAGCCTTGTAGTTCCATGCTCATCACCAACACTGCAGACATCTGCTGCCACTTTCCTGCCGAAAGCAAGGGAATTCCTGTGATTCACACTGTGAGCAGAAGCAGGGGGTCCTCTTCTCACTCAGCATCATCCCAGTTTGTCTCACTTCTTTAGCCAATATCATGAAACCCTGAAACTTTATAGCAGGATGAAAACTTAAGCCTGTAGTGCAAACTTAAACCTGTAGTCCAAATTATGAGTGAGGAAAGTGGGGCCAGGAAAGCCAGGAATGATAGTATTTACTTGGTTGCTGTTTCAGATTTCACCAGCTTTTATTGATACTTCAGCATTTCACTCAGTGGATATATCTCTCCGTGTGACTCAGAGTGTCCTAGGGGAGCACGATTAACTGCTCTGGAGCCAAATTGGCTCTGGAGGCTGTGGCAGTGTCGGCATCAATAGGGATCACCCATGACGTTTTATTTGGGATGTAGTAGGGGGTCTGAAGTTGGGAAAGTCTGAGGTGGTGCTTTGGGTTGAATGTCTTGTGAACATCCTCTGAATACATCTTGCAGAGAAACACAGAGGGGAAAACTTCCTGTTGTGAGAGCAGGACTGGTTCCCTTTTAAAAAGGTGTAGGATGAATATTCCATATTTGAAATACTTGGGACCAGAAGTGTTTTGGATTTTTAATTTTTTTTTTTTTAAATGCTCAGGTGAACATTTCCTTAGAGTGTCATGTGGCACTCAAATAGTTTCAGATTTTGGAGCATTTCGGATTTGGGATGCTCAACCTATAATACCCAAAGGCTCTATTTCAGTAGAATTTATTTGTTTGCTGATTATAGCAGTGACATAGATGAATTATACAGACCTTAGAAAATGCAGAAAATTTCAAGAAAAACATTTAAATTGTGCTCATAATGAAATTGAGAGGTGACCACTCTTAATACTTTGTGGTATAAGCATTCCAGTCTTTTATCTTTCTCAGTGTTTCACATCAACTTTTTCGAAAGCCATTACATCCTTTCCATAGCCTGATTTTTTTGTGACCGCACAGTATCCTATTATATTGATAATGCCATAATTTACCTAACCCATTTTTATGTATTTGGATTTTTTCCAATTCATCATCATTATGAATAATGTCGTATCTCAGTGCTTATTACTTTGGGCTGCATTTCTTATGAAACTATTGAGTAAAAGGAAATAAAGCCCTTTTAGAGTGTACTGTAGGCTGTCATATTTCACTCCATAATGTCCTAGTGTATGTTGCCACCAGTGATATATGAGGGTACCTACTGAAAAGTCACACATTTTTGGTTTTCCTTTTTAAAATAAAAAATAAAAAAGACATTTAACCATTTAATATCGTTCTTATATATGATTTATTATAATGTAGATTCACATCTTTGAGTTCATAAAAATATTGAATTTGGATTCTCTCCAATTTCCCTTTTAGTAGAAAGGCTAAAGTTTGGTAAGAAATTCTACTTGGAATTTTATTGAGTTGAGAAACAATTTGATTTCTGTAATTCATGACAAGTAACAAACAATTAGCCAATTAATTAAAATATCTGTTAAAACCTTGAATAATGCAGGGATTTAGTCAGGCAGTGTAGTTTAAAAAAATCAGACAAAGCAGACCTATGCTGATCTCCTTGGAGATGACCATCAACAGGAAAGATGGACTTTAAACCATGTATGTTGACATAGATCAAGTTTCTAATTCTCCATCATTTCAAGGTGCTGGAAAGTATATGGACATAAATGCCTTTATAATATGTGTACATCTGGTGAGTATAAATTCTCAGATTTGAGGACTTTCCAATAAAAGACTCACCATATAAAGTATAAAACCAGTAAGCAATGGAATGCTAATCAAGTAATGAAGGATTCAGGAAAGAAAATAAAGTTATGCCAAACCCTGTAGGCCAAGAAATGCAAGTAGGAAAAAAAAAAAACTTAAACTGATGTCAAAGTCAAAATAAAATACAGAGACAAATCTCTAAATTTAACATTTTATTTGGGAATCATAGAATCACATTTTGGGGCATACAGACATACTGGATGGTCTTCAGCATGTCCAAAGAACAAAGGAAAGATTGGAGGTTTTATTAGAAAGAGAAATGTTATTTACTGTTTTGAAAGAAAGCTCACTGGCACTAGAGAAGCTAGTGGGAGCTGCCCGGGTCTGATTGGTGAGTGATGGTAGTAGATAGAACTAGTCTTTAAGGCATAGTAGGTTGTTTCAACAGCTGCTAAGTAAAACTGGTCTTATGGTTACAGCAGGCTGTTTCAACAGCTGGGCTTGGAGAAAATTCAATTCTTGGAGCATGTGCTGTGTCTTGAGTACTTTTTCCCGCTGGCCTCTCGACTCTTTTTTAGTTGGGTATGACAAGAATGACGCAGTTTGCATAATAAACTTTCACACTGAGTTTCCTGCAGCCTATACAGAACATAAATATTAGTGTTTTTTTACCTTTTTATAGTTTTTATTGTATTCTCTGTTGAAGTGAAACATTAAAGTTCATCGGAATAGAGGAACATTTGCCTATCACTACACATTGAGAAGATATTGTAAAGAGACCGGAACAAACGCTGGGCAGTATGATGCGTAGAACTTTCAGTCTAGTTTTTGCAAGAAAAAGAAAAGAACTGTGCTAACCATTTTGTTCATCAATATAAACTTAAGTAATGAGGTTAAATTGTAGTTCTTTGCAAAGCTCCAGGCCACCAGGTCCGTAATCGCTGGAGGTTTGATTAGATATTGAGAAAGAAATCTGCAAATCTTGGCAAAATCTGCTGCATAATTCCAAGACTGCTGGTTCTTAAACTTATCTCCATCAAAACACAGATGTCCTGTGGGCTGGACTAAGCCATCTCACTATCTGTAATCAAATGATTGCTTTCTTTTTTTTCCCCCACTGAAAGATCGGAAAAAAAAAAAGTGGATAAAAATTCTTAGATAACTGTTTTTGTAATCTGTATTTTGGTTGAACCTTGCCTCATTGTATAATCAAATAACAAATATGAATAGAAAATGCTATTGACTATGTAGGGTACTTGGCTCAACAGCTTATTTTGAAGAGGAAACCATCATTTATTTGTTTTAAAATATGAAATATACTCATGTATTTTACAAATAAAATTGTTCCTATTTCTTATAACAAAATTAAACATTTCAAGATTTAATGGTGTTCCATAGCCAGTAGCACGCAGTAGCTCATAATTTCAAGGTGTTTGACCACATCAGTCAGTTTGAAAATCATACCTGACCATCACTATTGAATACCTGAAGTGCAAGCATCCATGATGGAGACTGGAGCTATCCATTGGCTACTGACTTTCACACTAGGGGTGGCAAACCTGACCCTTTGTTATAAAAATGAAAGCCCTCAGATGTGTTCTTGTCCTCATGAAGTTTTTTTCTCTACTGCAATGCCTGCAGGCAGTTTTTAGAAATTATAGCTAGTGTGCTCACTAAAGTTTTTTTATGTGCCAGACACATGCTCTATCTTTACATACAATAGCTGTAAACCTCACACAACCTTGTAAGGTGGAGAGCATTATTACCTGCATTTTATTGGTGGGGAAACTGAGAGGCTAAGTGCGTTGGCCAAGACCACCAAGTTGTGAAATTACGTGAAAGGAGAGCGTAGGTCCCTCTTCCAGCACTCCTTCCTCTATATGCACTGCCTTGCAGTAATCAAGACTTCACTAAAAGCAACTCCAGATCTCTGCAAATGTTTGAACAAGAGCTCTGTTGAAATACCGTAAAATATAGGATACAACCTTAGCTTTAAAACATTTTAAGGGGAGTTACCAACTTAAAAAAAAAAAATGTTTACCTTTGAGCATAACCACATCCGAAAGAGTCACAGAGCTAGTCACAGAATGTACCCCTGGATAAGTACACAATATAACCTGTTGAATAAGTAAGTAGTTTAGGCTTCTCTGCCTGCATGTTGCTAAAAATAACTTTTGCTTTAGTATAGAAGTTTTGAAAGTTGTGTAGTTCAATGAGTATTTATTGACAGTGATTGAAACTTACATTAAGTTTCTCTCATGCTAATCTTGCCAAACTTTGGTTGTCTTCAAGGATTTGAAGCAAGAAAGGGCCAAGCCAGAGCCCTTGTTTTCAGATACGGGACAACAACCAGGCTTTCTCCATTTGCAGGAAGAGGAAAGAGATAAGGGAATTGTTGCATTGAACCCTGTGGGCCCCAGGAGTTTTACAAATTGTTTTCTAGGACATACCCATTTCACTCTTATTAATTTTCTACCATCATCATTTCTGGGGTTGTACTAGGAAAATGGAAAGAATGTACCCAGATTCCAGGGTTTCAATAGTAAAGTATAGACCATTTTAAGAGCAAACTGATTAGATCACTTCTACTCCTGTGATGTCCATTTCTCATATAAAAATAAGCTGAGAAAGGTTTATTTTAAAATTAAAGCTAGTTGTTTAAAAGTGTGACTAAAGTTAACCCATGGATTGCCCTTAAGTATTGAGCTGTGATTATAAAAAACAGTTTGCCAAATATTGTTACTATGGCTCTTAGGTAGTGAAGAGAAGAATTTAGCCTTAAATTAGTTAAAATGTGCAAACCATTTAGAACAATGCTTAGCATATACTAAGTGCCCCATAGGTATTACCTATGCTTTAGAACAGTAGTTCTCAACTGGTGTATCATGGCACAAGTATATCTTTATCCTTTCTCACACATGTGCCAAAATATATATACATATATTAAATTTTTTTGTATAGCCAAATATGTAGGTGAAGTGCACACTGATGTTTCACTTGGCTGAATAAAATAAGAGGTGAGAGACACAGTGTAATGTCAAGTCTTTGTTTACCAGAGTGAAATGGGGCATCGCCTTTTGGGTCTATAGGGGTGCACTGAGCAGTCCTGTTTAAAAGGCACATGTTCAAAAAGACTAACCAGATGAGCAGCATGTTAATTACCACTGCCTTTAAGAACACTGGGAAGGCAAGTGGTTATATGGTAGTAGCAATTACATTGTAATTACTGTGACTTAGTTAGAAGTTTTTGAACCCTTTTCGTATTTCAAATTGCTCTGTACATATAAAGTGGGCCAGAACCATCAGTTAAGAATTAGTGGGGTAAGTTCCTGTCTGTAGCTATTAAAGTGATTTATTTGTTGTCTTACAACATTATACTATATTAATTTACACATAGCCTTGGAAAAACTCTTTCTCAGACTTCTAGGCTAGAGTCTAAATACATTCATGAAACTTCTTAGGACGAGGTTTTGATAGTGCGGAGATCAGGGAGAGCCTAAACTCGTAAGACTTCTCTAATAGAGTTAGGTCATTAAAGAATATGAATATATGAAGAGTAGGGCATTAGAGACAAAATTCTATACCTAACATTTTGGTCCAAATCCTATGAAGGTTTCTCACGTAGAAAGCTGCCTTTTTGTATGTGCTACAGCTTATGTCTCTAATATCTTTTCTGTACCAGTACACATCACATACCTGATTATTGTTCAAATACTCCTCTTAACTTACCAATGAAAGCTTCAGATCACTTAAAGAGATTGCAGATACTATAGTGAATGCAGTAGAACATCATTATTCTATTGTGTAGTAAAACCCATGAATTACATCTAAAATGTTACTACTGTTTTTATGTAGTCTTTTAAAAAAGAGTATGAAGATTTACAATTATGGTAAAACTTATTAAGTAGGTGCATCAATAGGAAAAGAAACCATTATCCTTTCAACCCAATCCTATTTCATAAATAGCACATCAGCTCTTTAGTGATTAAGAAACATGGCTCATCTTTGCAGTATGTTGCTTCTATTACTTTTTTCCACGGACCTAAGAGGGGAAAGGTAAAGTGATAGAGGAATTAAAGCTCCAAGGCAAAACAAGTTCACATATTTTTATTTAAGGATTCTAGGAACTCAGACTGAATCAAAGTTGTTACTTAGTTTTTGCCTGGAATAATGGCTCTATTTCTAGTAGAGTGAGTAGAACGTTAATGGTATCTGCCCTTGATGGTTTACTAACTGGTTAAATAGCTGATTGAAATGTGGTAAAGGGAGAGGAAAACAAACTATGTCTTTTTTTTTTTTTTTTTTTTGGCCCAGATTTTCACATGTAGATGCCATAAAGCTTTTGACTGTGGGTCTAAAGACAAACTGTGACAGTGATTGGAGGCTTCTTTCGGGGGTCAGGAGATATATGGAAGGACAGGGAGGACAGAGGAATTCAATCTTCCAAGCAGTCTCTGCACCTGTTCACTAAGAAATACGTCAGCTCAGTTCAGGCAGTAGACTGCGGGGTGGGCCTTGGTGGACCACAAGACCTTTGCGGCCCTGTGACTTCTCCCTTAGTTCTCAGTCTGTTCAGAAAACAATTTGCAACAACATCAGAGAGAAATAGAATGCAAAACACAGCTCCCTTTCGATGTATTGGCTCCTGGCTCTGCCTGCAAAAGATAACATGGCTTTTCCCTTAGAATACTTCTCTTGCCAAAATGATGGTATTGTCCTACTGGGATTTTTTTAGGTTTTCCCTTAGAATACTTGTCTTGCCAAAATGATGGTATTATCCTACTGGGATTTTTTAATGTTAACACAAGTAAAATAAGGTGCATTAAAAAAAAAAATGACAAGCTTTTCTTGGTTTGGCTCTCGTGGCATTTGTTTAAAACTGAGGATCACTGAGCCTAGATTTTTGTGTCTCTAGTTTAAAAAAAAGTAAATTTCAAAAGCAGTTCCTAGAACTGTCCCACTCCACAGGCCTGTGGTGAGATGCCTATCTAGCTATAAGTGTGCTTCAATCTACCAGCTTTTCTAAAACTTAGCTTGATGGCTTAGTGGATAAAGATGGGACTTACAAAGCCTACTGATTCTCTTCTTGTACTCATCTGTAGAATGGGAATAGCAATGGTCCATGCTAATCTTACAGGATGTGATGAAATAATACATGGAAGGTGTTGAGACTACTGCCTGGGTCATAGCAAGCAGTTTTGCCATTATTATATTTATCATGACGTTTTTGCCATTATTATTAACCCAATAATAATGTCGTGTCCCCTTTCTCGATTCTTGCCTCCCAAAGATGTCACACGTTCATTATTGCCAAAAAACATTTTTAAAGCTTTCTGTTTTTCTGGTACTTGTGGTGTGGCTGACCCCAGTAGGATAGAAGTCCTCTGAGAATGGGTGCTGAATTTGGGGAAACCCCCCCTTTTTTTTTTTTTTTTTTTTTGCTACAGAGTCTCGTTCTGTGACCCAGAGTGGAGTGCAGTGACGCAGTCTTGGTTCACTGCAACCTCTGTCTCCCACGTTCAAGCGATTCTTGTGCCTCAGCCTCCCTAGTAGCTGGGATTACAGGTGCCAGCCACCACACTTGGCTAATTTTTGTATTTTTAATAGAGGTGGGGTTTCACCACGTTGGCTAGGCTGGTCTTGAACTCCTGACTTCAGGTGATCTGCCTGCCTCAGCCTCCCAAAGTGCTGGGATAACAAGCATGAGCCACCACACCCCGCTGGGAAATGTCTTAAAAGAATCAAAATAAGAAAGTTACTCTATTTAAATCGTGCCCTTTCTCTGTGTGTGATTTATGGTAATCTTACCATGGGGTATCTGATTACTTTAGAAGGATCCATTTAGCTTATTTTTTTCTTCTTTGGGTTCTTTTCTTCCTTCCATTTGCACAGCCTCCCCCAAAATAAAAAATAAAGATATAAAGTCTGTCTTCTCCCTCTTGTCAGTTTAAGTATAAAGAACTTTTGCTTCCATTTTAATAATAGAATTTTTGTGTATTTAATATAGGCAGTGATTTGGCCTCAAGCTGAGTTTAGATTTGAAGAGATGAGAATATTAAAGCTTGTCAGCCAGCCCACAAACCAATTAAGTATTTCTGATCTGACAGAATGTAGGGTGGAGTTCTTTTTCTTTTCTCCACCAACACTCCTCACAATTAAAATAAATCAGATAAAACAGACACTGTGAAGGTGGGACTGAAAGTAGGTGATAGGAAAGGATGGCCCCACACCAGGACCAGTACAAAAGAAGAAATTCCGTCCAAAGCACGTCAAGGGTCTAGAACAGTGCTGTCCGGTAGAACTTTCTGTCATATTGAAAATGTTCTGCATGGCCCAACAGAGTAGCCACTAGTCACATGGGGCTGAAGGCAGACAGTGTAACTAGGATTTGAATTTTTAATTTTGTCATTTATTTTAATTTAAATAGCCACAGGTAGCTAACGTCTTGAATAGTGTTGGACTAGAAAAAATAGATTTTGACACACATTCTCATGTATGAAAAACTGCCAGAGAGCATCAGATTGCTCTAGTTGTGGAAGATTGATGTGGGACTAAAAGAATGTCTAAACTGCTATCCTGTGGAAGAGAAATAGATTTCTATTTTGTTGTTCCATAGGGAAGAAACAGCACTACTTGGGAGAAACGCTGAGCAACACATTTAGGCTCAGGCTAAAAAAACTTCCTCAGAATAGGAATTAGTCATACAAAATTCTATTCAGATCTCTTAGAGTATAAGGACGACCCCCAATTCTGAGAGTACTCAGAGTTGGGCTTGATGGCAGTTTGACAAGGACCTGCAGTTCCCCATTTATAACACGTGTCCCACACAGAGTCACTAGTTGGGCTAAGTATTAGGTGAAACATTGTTTTCATAAGTGCTCTGAAGCTACCAAGACCATTGGTATCTTTTTATTAGACATGACTATTATTTAGCTAAAGACAATGTACTTTGAGTCACTGTAAGGCTGTTTGTTTTAAAAGAAGCAAAAAGATTCTCCTTGGGATCCCAAAGCAGAACCCAGTTGTTCTCTTGCTCTAACAGTAAACATGCTCCCCATGACTAAGATAGGTGGCACTGTTCCTTCAGTCATTAATCTTAAACTTTTCAGTGATTATTTCACCTGGAGGGGATGCTGACATGGCCACAATAGCCTTTCCAAATACCCAGAAAATTTCTGATAATAAGCAAATGGATGAACTCACAGTAGTTCAGCTGTGGTAGATGCTCTCATTGCTGGTTAGCACTTATAGCATCCATCAGCCACGGACCCGCTGGTTCCTACTGTTGGATGTAACAGATTCATGGAAAAGAGGCCTTGTAGGTAATGTCACAGCAGTGGTCTTAAATTGCAAAGAATTTCTACCAGCCTCATGAACCAGGGCATGGCATGGAATTCATTGGCCCTGCTTATCCCCCCATGGAGACGTGGGAATGGCAGGACTGTGAATGTGGAGCTGTGTTACCCAGCAGAGGGGCTAACGCTCTCATAAAGAACTCCCACAGAATTCATTAGCCGCATTTTAGCACTAGAGCCTGCACCTCTTACTTAGTAGGAGCGATGGTTCAGAAAGATAATGAAGGCCCTTAGGTTATTATTGATAGACCCTGCCTTCCTTTTAAGCAGGAGGACATTTCCTCGTTCTTTCTCTTGTTAAAATGATAAGTGCAGAGCACTCTCATTAGGATGTAGCCCCTTGGCTCCCAAGGACACGGTGAGATTTTCTTCCTTCCATACATGCTGTCTCTCTCTCTTTCCATGCCATCTCATTCTGACATTTCAAGTAGACAGGCATACATTTACCTGTTGGTAGGCGATTACATACTAATAAAAACTACAAGTAAGAAACACTAGGCAGCCCCCATTTTACAAATTGGCATTTAGTCCCTCTGCAAACTCTTCTCTGGAGAGGAGTAATATCCACCTGGATGCAAGGCTGGTGAAATTATAATGCAGCCCTGTTACACAGATGGCTGTCTTCGTCTGTGGCATGTGTGCACACATAGACATTCTTGCACGTGCTTTTCTGGCAGCCCAGATTGATGTGTGCATAGGTTAAATTGCTGGAGAAATCAGTTTCTACACCAGTTGCATCTGATACAAATTTCTTCCTCTGGCTGGGCCCTGGTGCCAAGTGTTTGTTCATTTTGACAGTCCTCAAATTTGTTGCTTTAGATTTTTTTCCTCTCATCTTAAACCCTCCAGTCCAGACTTTGGTATCACACTTTATTATGTGTAGATAGCTCTACCAAGAATATCAAGGGTGTCCAGTAAGATCACCCTCAACTTCCATCTCCTCCATTTAACGTGAAAACATTGTTATTCATGTTTATATCACTCCCTCTGGTGTCAAGAGAAAAACATGTTCTTCATTTGCAAGGTCAAAGTTATGTTCTTCAACCAACGCTTATGGTCTCCTCCATGGTTTTGTCACATCAGTCATTCCTTTCCCTTTGCCTTGTACCTGCTGTCTTTTTCACCACTTCCCTCTCAGCTCATGAACTCTAGCGAGTTTCCTCCAATCTTTAAAAATCTAAAGGAGAAACCACCTCCATCTTGTGTCTCTCCATCCCTCAAAGTCAAAGAACTTTTATGCTTGCTGTCACCCTTCATAACCCCTGGATGAATAGTTATTATATCCTATTGTGCTAATAGTTTCTTAATACCAACCAATGACTTTCTAATAAAATAGTTTCTTAATGCCCACCAGTGACCACATTCTGCCTAGTTGACCAGCTGTTCCACTTTGGATCTCTCTCATCCCATGGACTACCTGACTTTGCCACTCCTTGTTCCCATCCTTTTCTGTATCTTTGTCAGGCTCTCTCCTCTTTCTCCTTAAATATTCGTCAATATCCCAGTGTTTATAGAGAATGTTACTTAACAGCATGGATATGAGGAACAGGTAGGCCTGACTTCAAATCCTTGCTCCACTACTTATATGGCTGTGGAAGCTTGAGTAACTTAGTTTTTCTGAGTATGTTTTCTTATACTGACTTCAGATGGTTGTGAGGATGAAATTAGCAAATACATGCCATGTTCTTAGCACGGTGCCTAGTTCACTGCCACTGGCCTGGCATTCCCCTCTTCCCGCTGTTCGTGCTCTTACCTGCCACTGTTCTTTCTGTTCCTGGCCTCCTTCAGGAACCCAAAAGCCACATTGTCAACCACCTGCCAGACACCTTTCTCAAATAGAAATAACTATCCCTTTTTCCCAAAATAAATTTCTCCTTCCCCAACTTGGCTTGATAGTCTCTCTCAAGTTGGAAGCACAGATGTCCATTTGACCTCCTCCCTCTCTCTTCCCCTCGAGTCCAGTGGACAATCCATGCCTATCCTAGCCCCTGGATTCTTGAGTCTAGACCTTTGATTCTTAATACCACTGTCTTGGCTAAGACTTCTCCTACCTCCAGCTTAGATGATTGTTCTGGCATCCCAAGTCGTTCCCCCTCTCTATTCTATTGTAAGCATTCTCCCTGAAATTGTACATATATTATTGAGTTGCCTTCTCAAGTTGTTCTCCTTTATATTTTCCAATCCCTTATTAACTTTTGGCTGAAGGTTTCATAGTCAATCTGTAACTCAAGGGTAGAAAGGGAAAAATGGTTGATGCCCTGCATAGAGTTAGAACTCATTAAATGCTGAATTAATGCAGTATAAAATAAAGCAAAATAGGAAGTGTAGTAAGTCATAATGCAATAAGAAGTGGGGATAAATGTTGATTAACCAAAAGTTAGCTTTCCATTGATATATACTACAGAATTAGTTGTAGAAATAAGGGATTTGTAACTTGATCTTCATTTCTCACCTGAGCCTGTGATAAGAGGGTAATTGATTGGACAAACAAGTGGAAAATCTCAGCTGGCATCAATAGGCTGTCTTCTGCTCCCACCGAGTGGATGTGAAGTCACTCTCTGACCTCCCAGTCACTGCTGATGGAGCCAGGTCTCTATTCTTATTCTTTTTTTTTTTTTTTTTTTTGAGACAGAGTCACTCTGTTGCCCAGGTGGAGTGCAGTGGCATGATCTTGGCTCACTGCAACATCCGCCTTCCAGATTCAAGCAATTCCTTGCCTCAGCCACACGAGCAGCTGGGATTACCCGCCACCATATCCAGTTAAATTTTGTGTATTTTTAGTAGAGCTGAGTTTTGCTGTGTTGGCCAGGCTGGTCTCGAACTCCTGGCCTCAAGTGATCCACCCACCTTGGCCTCCCAAAGTGCTGGGATTAAAGGTGTGAGCCACCACACGCAACCTGGATCTCCATTCTTGATATAGGTGTTTTGATCCTAAGGAGACAACCATTGGTGAATTTGAAACAGATTCTTTATGTGATACTTTGTAATGCAGGTCTCTTGTAGACACAAGAAAGCACACTTACTCATTTCCCTGGGTTTGGTTTTTGTTTTGCTTTCTTCCCCAATGTCTCACACCCTCTCCTGCAACCCCAACACTTAGTACCGCAAGCAAGAAAACATTGATGTTTCTGCATCTGGCAGCATGTCTCTGGGAGAAGAGGCCAGCGGAAGGGAGTTTGATGTGTAAGTGACAGATCCCCAGGTAACACCGCTGGGGAACACTTGATCTGACCTGTTTGAAGCTGAAAACTCACCAGGTCACACTGGAAATGGTTGCTGCTGGGCATGGCTTTGATCCTTGTTTATCTTTTTCTTTTTTTTTTAACCTTCTTGAAAAAAAATGTTTTGTACAAATGGATACTTTTTCCTGTGTATGTTGTGTCTGCAAGAGCATTTGTATATTTCTTTTGTGTATTCCTTGTCACTGCAGGGCAGAGTTTCGTAACCTTTTGATGCAAATTGTGAATCTTAATGAATTTGTCATTTGCCATGGAAAGATGTTTGTTCAAATAGAGCAGGGACATTTTCGTCTAACACTATTACAGGAATATTGTGTATAAAATAATGACTAATACTTTGAGCATTCCATGTTGGCTCTCATTTTAAACAGTTCATGTATTAACTCGTTTAATCTTCAGAAGAATTCATTTTTGCTGGTTTTCCTGTTGACATTTGATGAAACTAAAGCAGAGGGAAGTTAAGTAGTTTGCCTGAGGTCACACATTTAGTGAGAGACCCAGGACTCAAACTCAGGCAGGGGTTCCAGTGCCAGCAGTGTTTATCCAACTGCTTTCCAACCCTGACAAGCATTAGTGGGCACAAGCATGGAGCACTAGGGCTTACAAAATGCTCCCTCGGGCTGGCACGTTGCCTGACTTAAAGGTACCGAAGACATGGCCCTGCCTTCAAGGTCATTATTGCACGCTGATTAGAGGAGAAGTCTGTCTCTCTCATTTGCGGACATGTCTCTGTTGCTAAGCATGGTGTCAGGCATGTAGGAAGTGCTTAATACAGTCTTTTTGGATTGCATCAATGAAGGTTTTGAAAGGTTAATAAAGCTTGTGAATCGTCAAGGTTGAACCATAATCAATTAACAATAAAGGGGAATCTGAGAGTTCTAAAATGTAATGCTCATGACTTGCTACTTTAGAAACACCAGCAAACAAAACCTGTGGTGTTGGTTGGATCATGGTTCTTATTCACTGCGGCATTTTTAAAGCTTTTTCAAGGATTACGTGGGGCTCCCAGGCTCCTTTATGATTTATAAATCTATTATGCATGTCACATAGAGATTTTCATGACAGAATCGTCGGATGAACTCATTCAAGGTATAATGTTGTAGGAGAAGGGTTGGCAAGGTTGAGGGGGATGCCAAAAGAAAATGCCTAATTTATAGGTAGAGCATAGGACAGAAATGGATGGGGACTGGAGGCCGGTTAAAAGGACACTGTAGAGGCCAGTGTGAGGAGCAAGGATGTGGACTAGAGGAGGAGGAGATGAGCATGGGGAGGAGAGTTAACAGGACCTACTGACTAGACAAGAGGATCCAGGGAAAGAGGATGAAGCATTGTTAGGAAAGTTTCACAGTATAGTGGCCCACTGATAACCTTAAGAACCTGCAAACCTAACAGTTTTAAAACGATGAGCTTGAGGCTCAGAGGGAAAGGCATGTTAAGCTGTCATATCAGGTTAATTGTAATAGATTGAGAAAGGCTTTCAGACGTCCTACCTTCTGCCCCATGCTGTTAATTCTTTAAGCATTGGGACCATGAATTCTGTCTAGCAGTGTGGGTGTTGAGACCACATGAATCAAGGAAGAGGGCTTCTAGAGGCCCGAGGGCTGCTTGCTGTAGAGGAGGCAGAGGAGGGTTCCAGGAATTTCAGAAGGCGCTGTATAGCTCTGCCAGGAAATGTTTAGAGAACTGAGATGCAGCCCCCACTTCTCATTGCAACATTTTACTACCATCAACCTCTCAGCAGAACTGCTGCATTAGGTACCTAGTGTTTGATTTGAACTTTATGTTTATTTTGCATGAAAATGCACCGTGCCCATTGATGTCACTTTGGTGCTGCTGGGACAGAAAGTGGGTATTTTATGTGCTATCTCTTTTCAAGCAAGATGGAAGGGTCTTGTAAAAGTGGTTTCTAAGGAGTAACCTAACATTTTAAAGATTTATAGAACAAGCGTCCACTTACCAGTTTAAGTTTTACAAAATATCTCTGCTTCTGCCTTGCCATGTCAGCAAAAGATTCTGACATTTAAATAAATAAAATCTGGTGGGATATAATAAAGTGCAAAAAAAATGATGCATCAAGTTACTACTGAAAGGAATATTGAGGCCTGAGTGATTTCCCTGCTGCTGTCTCCCAAACAGAAGATAGCTTTAATCTTTAGGCTCTGTGTTATTTAAATAAGCTGAGGGATTTGTGAGTTGGGGGATGCTGCCAAATGTATCCACTGAAGATAATGATCTCATTTCAGATCTGCACGTCTATTTTAATGAGAGGAGACAGGTGAGGGTGCAGAACAGAAATGTTCATAGCACCTGACCCTCCTTCTTTCCTTAGGAGTTTCTCAACCCAGTGAAATTGGTGAGATTTTTAAAAATAAATACTATGGAGTATATCATGAGGTAGGATTACTGTGGTGAGACAGGGAGCAGTAATGGCAGTCAGGAAAACCTATGGTTATTAAAAAGTGTTTGCTAAGTCTCTCCTGTGTGTTTAGTGTTGCGGGGGTTTTAGTCAAAACA
Organism: Mandrillus leucophaeus; assembly: GCF_000951045.1. Taxonomy (NCBI): domain Eukaryota; kingdom Metazoa; phylum Chordata; class Mammalia; order Primates; family Cercopithecidae; genus Mandrillus; species Mandrillus leucophaeus. The sequence goes on from NW_012104476.1 coordinate 930,017, forward strand.
AATTAGGGTCTAAGCTAACCTCAAAGGGTGTATTTTCTCAGTCTTTATTGATTCCTCTTGGTTTCCTCAGGGCTCCGAACATCCAACACCTTAGGAGCAAACATCCTTTGAATGAATAGGTTTGGAATGAGGTTCTGGAAGACACTAACACAAACAACCTTGATAAATTACATGGTAGTGCCTTCATCACTTTCTTCTATCTGGTCCAAGTGGCTGGCCTTTGAAAATTACCCTTATGAAGCTTACATTTTACTGGGGAAGGCAGACAAAACAATACGTAAATGAATGAATGAATGAATGAATGAATGGACAAAACAAAATTATCTCTCGTTCATAGACCAAATTGTCCCAAACTTGCTCATTAAGACTTACTTAGCTATGCATCTTATACCACTGTTCCTGAGCACTTTAATCATTTATTAATTATTCAACCTTCTCATTGCTTTAGGTGAACGGGAGGCATGAGACAAGTTTGGGATGCAGACTGTTTCTTTTTATTGTCCTTAAGATCTATAATATATGCAGTTAGTTAGAAACCCTGTCCTGTTGATACTTTTGTTTCAGTGAACCTGAGTTTAAACTTTAAGGCACAGGGTCATTATAGTATCATCTTCAGGAGGCTACTGGTACAGAAAAGAGCATTCTTCATGCAGCCCCAGTATCATCTTTGTACTCTTACATTTGTGTTGAGAAGGGACATATGTCACTTATAAAACCTGGGTATGACTATGCAAGCCACCTTCACATTTGGGATAGAAGATTCTACAAAAGTAAAATTCATAATCTTTGTACATATAAGCCAGACTTACCAGCATGTATTAAATCTGTCTTTATTTTGGATCGTGGCATTTATGGAGATCACTAAGGGGGCAGCTCATTTGAAGTGAGATTCAGAACACTTACTTATTGATGTTATTCATTTAGCAAACATTTACTTAACTCCTACTGTGTGTACTACATCACTGGGGAAGACAATTAGGACCCAGTCCTTGTCTTCAAGGACTAAGTACTCTAGTCCAACATGAAACAACTAATGAAACTGAGCAGGGATAGGCAAGGCAGAGGTAGTGTGCCTTGGAAGAAAAGGGGAAGAAGAAATGGTGGATGTTGACCACGACTGGTACTAGGTAGGCTCCAGGTTCCCCTGGGATGCTGGTTTTAGAGGTGGAAGGGCAGTTTTGAAGTCTCATTTCAGGAGCGGGGAGGGGCTGTGCATTGATGGTCCCAGTAGGATGGAGAAAGGAGAAGGAGTCAGTGCAGTTGGACCAGGCTCTTTTCTGTCCATCTCATCTCTCCCCAGGGATAGGATGACAAGGACCACCGAAATCAACAGTGACACCAGCTGAGTGACCACAGGCAGTAAACACCTTGCAATAGCTGCCTTAATTTGTATCCTTGCTAGTGTATCTTAACAACATGATGATATTTACCAAATGAATATTTACCAAGCACCAGTCTAAGTGCTTTACCCATGTTATCATGTTTAATCTTCCCAATTTTGTGAGATAGGTGGTATTATTCCCATTTGAAAGGTTGGGAATCTGAGTAATGAAGAGGTCAACCAGCTAGTAAAAGGCAGAGATGATGCAGCAGACATACACGTCCATGGTTGTTTGACTGTAACATGTTTGCTCTTAACCCCTAAGCAATGGTGCTTTCTGTAATATAGAATGTCCTTCGAAACATCCCGACACCAAAATTCAGCATATTTTCATATTAGAATAGCTTTGTGGTAGGTCTCTTTTTCCCTGAATATTTCTTTTCTCTATTTGGCAGAATCTTGTTGGCCTCCTTTAAACATCATTATAAATGATGGCAGTGTTGTTTTAAACAACTGTGCATAGAAAGTAAGGAAGCATATGCACTCTGATCTTTTTAAATTGATTTCATTATTTTGAAAAATTCTGGTTACAACTCACTAAATTGATTTGGTAGTTTGGAGCACCTTTGGGTGTACTCTCAGATACTCTCTACTCCCCTCTCCTCCCTCCCACAAAAAAATAGCATTTCTAACCACAGTGTCTAAGTCATGTACTTCTAAGTTAGAAAATCTATAGGGTGGGGGGAAAATGTAGTTGACCAGATAAATATGCAGGCAGTTGGGACATGTCTAAATTGAAACTCTGGTTTCCTGACACATATTCATTAAACATACAATCATGTCACAAAAGGAGATTATGGTCAGGTGAATTTATTATTATATGTCCCTCCCACCCCGAGAATAGTACCCTATAGTTTATGAAGCATGTTCATAATGAAGTTATCTGTTTCATATACTCTTTTTGAAAATAGTATTTTCCCAAGAAGCCTGGAAAAGTTATTTGGTCAGTCCAAGTGAGAAAAAAATTGAACTATTTTGTATTTAGCATTTTAATCTAAAAGTTAGCAGGGACATTTAACAACTGTACTAAATCCAAAAGGTTACTTAGAGACAGAATTCCTCTTTAGATCTAATATGATTGTTGGGTCTTAACAGTTTGGCTTTACAGGAAGACTTAGAAGACCAGCAAAACTGCCCTTTATTTGAGTAAACTCTGCTTGCATTTGTGACTTTTTTTTAAAAGGGAAGAAATAAAATTCTTTATAGGCATAATTTTTTAAAATTAAAATACATTATAGTGTGTTTATGTGGGTGAGGATTAGGAAATTCTTTATAAAGTAAACTGTATTTTGGATTGGTCAACTACTACGTTGTTCAGAAATGGGAATGGTGATTTGGTGGATGAAGTGGAAGAACAAGGCTGTTCTTTCCTGTCAAAAAGGGCCTTTATGCTATGGTCTAAAATCTTTCTGCAAAGCCCTTGGATGTCATTCCACACATCCTGTAGCTCCTATATGCCCAACTCCCAGCTTTTTTTTATGTGGAGCCCCAGGAAAAGGTGATCACTTACCTCTTAGCCTCATGCCCGGTGTTGATAAGAAAGATGGTTTTGGTGATACTAACTGAGTGCCTACTGGAAGTCACATGTTTTGTCTTTTCAATTTCATGGCCTCTCTACTGGTGAGTATTTAAAATGAGAAGCAAGTAAAAGTGTGTCATAGTTTTTTTGTTTGTTTGTTTGTTTGTTTGTTTGTTTTTTAATTAAGAGGACCGAACCAAAGAAATAGGCCCATTTTGTTGAGAGAGGCAGTCCAACACAGTAGCTCAAAGTTGCAGAGCTTGCCTGCAAGCTCAGGCAGATGCTGGTACCAGGAATGCCCTGACGGATACCAAGGCATTTGTGGGAGATAGTACAGGGGCAGGTAATGCTGAATCCCAGCTCCACTTAAGTCCAGTGCACAAGTGATGGCACAAAGCCCTAGTTTTCTTCATCCTTCCACTCTCAGCACTTTACATGTATTGCCTTCCTCTGATTTGATTCCAAGCTCAGGCCCCAGATGGGGGCCTCCCAGCAACATTTCCCTCTCCCTTTCCTGGCTTAAACCAATTAGAGTCGGTTCTGAAACTGGAATTGGAGTTTATCCCACAGAAATTGAAAGTAGGAGCAGGGATATTTCCCAAAGGAAAGTTAGGATACTATTTTACTAAGAAGATTGAGAGGAGGAGGTGACAAAAACAACAAATGTCTGTCCATATGTGAGGGTAGAGCTGAAATTGCTTGGTTTCTACAGTTAGCATTGGCTCAAAACAGTCAGACCTAAGTTTGCAGGTGAGGCCAGTCCACAACCCAACTCAGAGGCTGAGACAGGCAAAGTAAGTGGAAAGGAGATGGATGGTAGAAAGAAATAATATCTATTGGGTGCCTATTCTGTGCCAGGGTCTTTATGGTTGTGGCCCGATGTAAGCCTTGTCACTCCCATGAAGTGGTATTGGAAGGTTTAAAGGGTTTGGAAATAAGGATAAAGATAAATGTAGAGTCAGGGTCAGCTACTGTAGCCAAGAGCTTTGGGTAATTGCAGGGCCAACTGAGGAAGCAGACCTCTTAAAGGGGAAAATGGGTTATGATTTTCTAAAGAAGAAATTCTTCTGTTTGACCTAGATGTGAACTGAATAATCACTTCTGTTGTTTGGAAAGCCGTAAAGCCAGCCAACCATGCCACAATCCTGATCTCGCAACTCACATATCTTATTTTTCAACAAGGAAAATCCTTTTAAAGAGATAAATGTGAATTCTGTGTGCCATGTATATATTTGTACCACATTTAGTTTCATTAGCTATAATATCACGTAGCTGTGCTTATTTAACTGCTTAGCCCAGATGGTAATGCCTTCTGAAGAAAAACGGTTACACAATGTAATTGAACATGTCCTGTCGACAGAGTTACAACAACCCATTTTCCCAATTAAATATAGGTGATTCAATAAAATGAACATGGAGTCTATTACTCTGCCACCATTTCTAGCTGAAAATGCAAGGAGGAAATGTTCTACAAGGTGAGGAAATGGCACAGTTACGTTGCATGCAGTGGGAGGATAGGCGTAAAGGCAGGCCGCCTCCTCCCGCCTTGGACAAAAGAGGAACTATTTGTTGACACTCAGATTTGGTTGGGAACCAAGGGGAGAACCTTGGCGTCATCAGCTAAGACCTGTCTGAAAGTGATGATGATAGCAGATGTGAACATGAAAACTAGGCAGTACATTTTGGAAAATGATGTAAAAGGATTTGGCTTCTGAATGGAATCGAGTGGTGGTAGAAACAGTTGTGTTGGCTGTCAGCAGATGAGGGTCTTGGGTCTTATGAATGTTGTCAATCACTAGCATAAAAATATGCTGGCCAAATTAGTATATGAGAACAACTATCTGACGAAGCTATCACTGCAAATATTTTTGTATTTATTGAAAAAAAAATTGCTGAGGCAGGAGGATTGCTTGAGCCCAGGAGTTCAAGACCAGCCTGGGCAACATAGTGAGAATGTATCTCTACAAAAAATTTTAAAATTGGCTGGGTGGGGTGGTGGTGTGCATCTGTGGTCCCAACTACTCGGGAGGCTGAGGTGGGAGGATCGCTTGGGCCTAGGGGTTCAAGGCTGCAATAAGCTGTGACCACACCACTGCACTCCAGCCTGGCAACAGAGCAAGACCCTGTCTCAAAAAAAGATAATAATTACAGGGTTGGCCTTCCTGATCCTGTATATATTGTCTATGAAATTGACAGGTTTGGTGTGGTCTAAGAAAGGAAGTCATACTCTACACTGAAACTTTTCTAGGAAGAGCACTAGAGATGATGTGAGAAAATGTTATTGAGGAAAAGTTTGGAAATGGCACCTTGCCATGTGGTGGGACTTAATGCAGTTGTTATGTGTATATTTTTCTAGTTTTCTTTATGTTTTATGAGTAAAGACTTGCAGTTGTTCTCTCTCTTTGCTTATGGAGAAGTTAAGAATTTTAGAGTCAAAAAGACCTGAAAGCCCACTCTGGCTTACCCTCTCATTTTCCAGAAGAGGAAAGTGAGACCCAGTGAAAACTCACACAACTCAGGAGAGATGAGCCCAGAGTCCAATTGTTCCTTCTCTCATTACTGCATTTTGCCCTTATTCCAGTGCTAAGGGAATTTTGGGGATGAGAGGAGAAAAGTGGGAGGCTGGGAGGAGTGAGGTTTCTTGTCCTCACAGCTAGTCACCCAGAGCAGCTTAAGAAATTATTACAGGCATTGTGACTCACACCTGTAATCCCAGCTCTTTGAGAGACTGAGGCGGGAGGATTGCTTGAGAACAGGAGTTTGAGGCTGCAGGGATCTGTGATGGCACCCCTTCGAGTGGCAGAGCAAGCCCCTGTCTCTCAAACAAATATAAAAATAAAACTGAAAAAAGAAATTACTTAACATATTTTTCTTATGTAAAAAAGTACAAAGTTTGAAACGCACTCTCCTAAACCATAGGAATTTGTAGCAAGAGTGGTGGGCATATATTATGCCTCCCTCTTCTTCACTCCTGTCCAGTGTGTCCTAGATGTGGGCGTCACAATGGCTACTGTTTACCTAAATGAAATGACAAAAAGTGAAGCTGAACCAAGTCTTCTTATGGAGAATATATTCAGAAGGTAGAGTAAAAAGAAACTTTCGGGTGACTGAGTTTAGACAAGTAGAACCTGGTAACTCCAACCCCATCCCCAATCAGATTCTCAAAATTTAGACTTAGAAATCAGAGTCCAGCAAGTTAGTCACTCCTTCTGCAAGCAAATTGCTATTTGACCTTGCATATTGCATGTGAACAAGTTCAGAGCCATCAGACCCACCTGACAAAGGAGGCAGGAAAAGAGGGCAAGCCTTGTCAAGCTGCTGGGGGAATGAATCCAGTCCGGTGGAGGAAAGCATCCCACCTCTGAGCCCTGCCAGCACCAGCCATCTGTCTGCATCTAACTACACCATGGGCCTCAGCTCTGAAACCCCTCCCTTGGTGACTCAGCAATCAAACTGTTCATTTTGCACATGTTTTGTGTTTGATTCATTTAGTCACTGAGTCTTCAGTTTCTCTGTCTGCTTTTTGCCCTGCTGATGGGGACCAGCCTCCAGGTCAGCACAGCAGGTTGAGCCTAGAGAGGCAATCACAGCCCCAGGAAGAACTTTTTTTTTTTTTGGTCCCTGAGAGGGTCCTTTCCAGGAGGCTCCCCAGGGGCTGCTAATGTGCTCTCCCAAGGCTTTCCTGATTGCCTCTCCACCCATCCCCAGGGGGATCTGATGCTGCTGTCCTCTCCCATAGGCCTTTTCTAGGCTTTTTACCCACTTCCAGCCTGTCTCTTAGGGGCCTGATTGGCCCTCTCCACTTCTCCCAAGGCAGCCTCTCTTCACTTGCCTCAGCCAGCTAATCTCTGTCCTGCCAGTTTTGGGGTTTTCCTTACTCCATGCATTTACCTTTCCACACTTGCACATACACACAGCACCTCATGAAAACTCCTAGGAACCTCTCCGTCAACACTGCTTAATACTCCTTACCTAATTTCCCAGTGACCTCTGACTCACAGTTACACAAAGGAAATGGACATACACCTGGAGACCAGCTGACTTGGGCCAAGGTTGGTCATGGCTCTAGGTTTGTTTTACCTTATTGGCTAGAAGACAGTAGAGGCCCAGGCACTGTGTGCTTTATGGATCATCTTTCTGATTTACTTGAACCTGGGATCCATGGTCACTTCTAAGAGATCAAGTCTATTTTACTCTAAGCAGTTTCTTTGAGTAAGGTTGGACATTTATTTCCCTTGACATAAGGTAAACAAGTGTGCCTATGAGTGTGGCAACAATGAGGAGACATTGAATCCTCAAGTCATATTTGCATGCTCGTTGAGGCTTTTAAACGATCTCAGCATCACAGTTCTTGGTAATAACTGTAAAAACATAATCACAGGTGGCACTTGGCATGAAAGGTATGCTTGGTTCTTTTTTTTTTTTTTTTGAGACGGAGTTTTGTTATGTCACCCAGACTGGAAAGCGGTGGCACAATCTTGGCTCACTGCAAC
>NW_012104476.1:937459-940109 GCF_000951045.1 Mandrillus leucophaeus
TTTTTGAGACGGAGTTTTGTTATGTCACCCAGACTGGAAAGCGGTGGCACAATCTTGGCTCACTGCAACCTCCACCTTCCAGGTTCAAGTGATTCTCCTGCCTCAGCCTCCCAAGTAGCTGGGATTACAGGTGCCTATCACTGCGCCTGGCTAATTTTTGTATTTTTAGTAGAGACGGCGTTTCACCATGTTGGCCAGGCTGGTCTCAAACTGCTGACCTCAGGTGATCTGCCCACCTCGGCATCCCAAAGTGCTGGGATTACAGGTATAAGCCACCGCACCCAGCCGCTCAGTTCTTATGTAATGAGGACATCCATGGATTTTTAAATGGAGGTCTTTATGTTTCCAGTTCTGTGTCTTCCCACCTTCAGAAAGCACTACTTTGCTGAATTTGTCTAAAGGGCAGTAGCTTCTAGAATAATCCCAGGAGCGACTCTTCTCAAAGTGCCTGTTTATCAGCCTTTTGCATGCGTTTTGGGGGAGCTGGATAGGACGGGAAAAGAAATGAGGAATGTTCTTCGGATATGACATTGTACAGATGTATTCTTCTGAAGAAATTTGTCTTGAGAATAGTACTCCAGACATGGAAGAGGCTCTGGGTATTTAGGCTATGGCAGAAGGTAACTTGTAACATCTTTTCAGAATTTTTTGCAACCTCTGATTCTTTATTTGACGTTTTTCTTAATAAGAGGCACAGCTAGTACAGCCGCATCCTGTAATCCATGGATTTGGATGTTCTGGGCGTAATCATCCCTCAAAATGCAATACAGGTGTGGTTAGTCTAAGCCATCTTACTGCAAAAATTTTTTCTATTCCTCATCCCCTCCTTAGACTCCCTGTTTTTGTAATATGTTGTCACCTGAACCACATTTGTCATAAAATTGATCATTTTCTTTTTATTTCTATTGAGATCTACATAGTCATCAGCATGGGACATCTTTCCAGCTTAAAGCAAAAATACTTGGTACTTAGGTATCTCCTGTAGCCTTGATGGAGGCATGTGTGGTTAGGCCTTTCTGAATATTGAAAAGAGCTCCCTTATCCCCCAGTTGGATCCGTGGAACTCCTGTTCACAGCCACTGAATTCAGCACTGCCTTGTTTGTGCCTCAATACCACAATGATGGAGAGAAGCTCTCCTTTAGGATTCTTATCTGACTAATTAGACAGCAGGACCCCTTCTACCTTCTAATATATTAGATTTAATAAAATAGGCATATACTTTCTACTCCAGAGAACCAAATGCCTTTCAGCTTGGGAAATTAAAATACAGGGTGTTTGGTTTGTGTGTGGTTTTGCTTGTTTGTTTTGAGACCAAGTCTAGCTTTGTCTCCCAGGCTGGAGTGTGGTAGAATGATTATAGCTCACTGCAACCTTGAACTCCTGGGCTCAAGCAGTCTTCCCAACTCAGCCTCCTTAGCAGCTGGGACTACAGATGGGCAACACCACATCTGGTTTATTATTTTTTTTAATAGAGACAAAGTCTTGCTTTGTTGCCTAGGCTAGTCTTGAACCCCTGACCTCAAATGATCTTCCCACCTTTGTCTCCCAAAATGCTGAGAGTGCAGGTGTGAGCCACCATGCCCAGCAGAGTGGAGTTGTTTTTTAAGATCACACTGTAAGTTTATGTAAGAATCACTTGAATAACTTTTTGTTCCTATTGGGTTAAGCTGGTGGGCTAGATGCTTAGAAGTTGTAGACTTTACCCTCAAGAAGTTTCTGTGCAAGAGACAAATAAGCTATAAGTAAAATTAACCATATTCAGCAGTAAAGAATGATTGTAAACCAACAGTTTACGATGCAACATTTAAGAGAATGGAAAAGAAGGTATTTCTTTTAAAAAAATAATTTATTGAGATGAAATTCACATAATATAAAATTAACAATTTTAAAGTGAACAGTTCAGTAGGATTTAGTATATCCACAGTGTTTTACAACCACAGCTTCTATCTTGTTCCCAAATATTTTCATCACTCCAGAGTAAAACCGCTTACCCATTAAGTAGTTCTGTACCTATCCCTTCCTCCCCATTGTCCTTAGTCGCCGGTAATCTCTGATCTGTGTTCTGTCTCTTCAGATTTATCTATTCTGGAATCACGCGCTATGTGACCTTTTTTGTGTGGCTTCTTTCACTTAGCATAATGTTTTGGAGGTTCAGCCATGTATGTGTGTATAATTACTCCATTCCTTTTTATAGCTGAATAATACTCCAATATTTGTATATAACATAATTTGTTTATCCATACATTCACTGATGGATGTTTGGGCTGTTTATACCTTTTGGCTATTGTAAACAGTACTGCCGTGAATGTGTGTCACATACACTTGTTTATGTACCTCGTTTTGATTATTTTGCATATGTACCTAGGAGTGGCATTGCAGGGCGATATGATAATTCTACATTTAACTTTTTGAAGATTGCCAAACTATTTTCTAGAGTGACTGAACCATTTCAAATTCCCACCAGCAATATATGAGGGTTTCAGTGACTCCATATCACTTCCACACTTGATATTTTCCCTTTTCTTAAAATAGCCACTCTTATGGGTATGAAGTGGTACCTCATTTTAATTTTGATTTGCATTTTCTTGACCAATGATGTTAAGCATCTTTTCATGGTTTTTGGCCATTTTTATATATTTTTTAGAGAAA
>NW_012104476.1:942889-945427 GCF_000951045.1 Mandrillus leucophaeus
GAGTTGTTTTTTAAGATCACACTGTAAGTTTATGTAAGAATCACTTGAATAACTTTTTGTTCCTATTGGGTTAAGCTGGTGGGCTAGATGCTTAGAAGTTGTAGACTTTACCCTCAAGAAGTTTCTGTGCAAGAGACAAATAAGCTATAAGTAAAATTAACCATATTCAGCAGTAAAGAATGATTGTAAACCAACAGTTTACGATGCAACATTTAAGAGAATGGAAAAGAAGGTATTTCTTTTAAAAAAATAATTTATTGAGATGAAATTCACATAATATAAAATTAACAATTTTAAAGTGAACAGTTCAGTAGGATTTAGTATATCCACAGTGTTTTACAACCACAGCTTCTATCTTGTTCCCAAATATTTTCATCACTCCAGAGTAAAACCGCTTACCCATTAAGTAGTTCTGTACCTATCCCTTCCTCCCCATTGTCCTTAGTCGCCGGTAATCTCTGATCTGTGTTCTGTCTCTTCAGATTTATCTATTCTGGAATCACGCGCTATGTGACCTTTTTTGTGTGGCTTCTTTCACTTAGCATAATGTTTTGGAGGTTCAGCCATGTATGTGTGTATAATTACTCCATTCCTTTTTATAGCTGAATAATACTCCAATATTTGTATATAACATAATTTGTTTATCCATACATTCACTGATGGATGTTTGGGCTGTTTATACCTTTTGGCTATTGTAAACAGTACTGCCGTGAATGTGTGTCACATACACTTGTTTATGTACCTCGTTTTGATTATTTTGCATATGTACCTAGGAGTGGCATTGCAGGGCGATATGATAATTCTACATTTAACTTTTTGAAGATTGCCAAACTATTTTCTAGAGTGACTGAACCATTTCAAATTCCCACCAGCAATATATGAGGGTTTCAGTGACTCCATATCACTTCCACACTTGATATTTTCCCTTTTCTTAAAATAGCCACTCTTATGGGTATGAAGTGGTACCTCATTTTAATTTTGATTTGCATTTTCTTGACCAATGATGTTAAGCATCTTTTCATGGTTTTTGGCCATTTTTATATATTTTTTAGAGAAACGTCCACTCAGGTTTTTTGCTCATTTTTGAATTTGGTTGTCTTTTTGTCATTGAATTGTAAGCATTCTTTATGTATTCTGGATACTAGACACATATGATTTGCAAATATTTTCACTGTCTAGGTTGTCTTTTCACTTTCTTGATAATTAATGCCTTTTGATGCACAAGGTTTTTAATTTGATGAAGTCTTAGTCTGTTTATTCTGCTGTAACAAAATACTTGACACTAGATAATTTATAAACAAAGGAAATTTATTTCTTATAGTTATGGAGGCTGGGAAGTCCAAAACCAAGATGCCAGTAGATTTGCTGTTGGGTGTGGGATGCTCACTCTGTTTCAAGATTGCACCTTGCTGCTGTGTCCAAGTGGTGGAAAAGCAAAAATGCCAAACTCTGTGTGATGCCTCTTCTATAAAGGCCTTAGTCCCATTCAAGAGGGAGGAGCGGTCATGACCCAGCTGCCTCCTAAAGGCCTCGCCTTTAAAACTATTTATAACTGATGTAAATGACGAGTTGATGGGTGCTGATGAGTTGATGGGTGCAGCACACCAACATGGCATATGTATACATATGTAACAAACCTGCACGTTGTGCACATGTACCCTAGAACTTAAAGTATAATAAAAAAACAAACAAACAAAACTATTGCATTGGAGATTAAATTTCAACATGAATTTTGAGAAACATATTGAGAACATAGCAAAGTCCAGTTTATCTGTTTTTTCTTTTGTTGTTAATGCATTTGATGTCACATCTAGGAATTTATTGCCAAATCCAAGACCATGAAGATTTACCACTTTACTTTCTTCTAAGAGTTTTATGTTTTAGTTTTTATATTTAGGCTGTTGATCCACGTTGAATTAATTTTTGTACATGGTATGAGGTAGGGGTCCAATTTCATTCTTTTGTATGTGGGTATTCAGTTGTCTCAGCATCATCTGTTGGAGAGATTATTCTTTTCCTGTTAAATAGCTTAGGTGTCTTGTTGAAAATAAGTTTGCCATAGACATATTCGTTTATTTCTCAACTCTCAATTCCATTTCATTGGTCTGTGTGTCTATCCTTATGTCAGAATGACACTGTTTTGATTACTATAGGTTTTTAATTAAGTTTTGAAATCAGGAAGTATAAGTCTTCCAACTTTTTTCTCCTTTTTCAAGATTATTTTGGCGATTGAGGGTCCATTACAATTCCATATGAATCTGTGGATCAGCTTTTCCATTTCTACGAAAAAGTCACTAGAATTTTGATAGAAATTGCATTGGATCTGTACATTACCTTGGGTAGTATTGACATCTTAACAATACTAAGTCTCCCAACCCGTGAACACAGGGTGTCCATCTATTTATTCAGGTTTTCTAAAATTTCTTTTAGTAATGTTTATTTTACAATTTTCAGCATACAAGTCTTTCACCTTTCTGGTGAAATTGTTTCCTATATATTTTGTTCTTTTTGGATACTAGTGTAATTGAATTATTTTCT
>NW_012104476.1:948167-953390 GCF_000951045.1 Mandrillus leucophaeus
CCAACCCAAATGCCCATTAATGATAGACTGGATAAAGAAAATGTGGCACATACACACCACGGAAGCAGCCATAAAAAGGGATGAGTTCATTATCCTTTGCAGAGACGTGGATGAAGCTGGAAACCATCATTCTCAGCAAACTAACACAAGAGCAGAAAACCAAACACCACATGTTCTCACTCATCAGTAGGAGTTGAACAATGAAAACACATGGACACAGGGAGGGGAACATCACACACTGGGGCCTGTCGGGGGGTGGGGGGATAGGAGAGGGATAGCATTAGCAGAAATACCTAATGTAGATGATGGATTGATGAGTGCAGCAAACTACCATGGCATGTGTATACCTATGTAACAAACCTGCAGGTTCTGCATATGTATCCCAGCACTTAAAGTATAATAATAATAATAAAAAGAAATACAGCTGATTTTTGTGTGTTGATCTTGCAGTTTTGCTGAATTAATTTTATTAGCTTTGGATTTTCTGTACATAGAATAATGTCTGCAAATAGAGAGGCCATTTCTTTCTTTTTCTTGTCCAGTTGCCCTGGGTAGAACTTCCAGTGCACTGTTGAATAGCTATAGATAAAAGCAGGCGTCTTCTTCTTGGTCATGATCTTAGGAAGAAAAGCTTTGTCTTTTTCCATTGAATACAATGTTAGCTGCAGGTTTTTCATAAATGTTCTTTATCATGTTGAGGCAATTCCCTTCTATTTCTAGTTTTGTGAGTATTTTCAGCATGAATGGGTGCTGAATTTTGTCAAAGGCTTTTCTTGCATCATTTGAGATGGTCCTATGTTAAGTAGAATCTTAAAGAGTAGGATTGATAACAGATACAGAGAAATGCGATTCTGGAGAAGTAAGTAACTTACAGTGGTAGGTGCATGACTAGTATCTGCAGAGATTAGTGCACAGTCTAAGTCACTGTGTAGAGTATTGGGAGCAGAGGACTGAATGCAGTACAGGCAAGGACAGATTCTGAGTAGATCAGGGAGGACTTGACTGAGAGATTGCCTTCATCTTGTCTCCATTCTGGAGATCCTTATGGTTTCTGAGCCCAGTCAAACTAGGAATTGTATTCCTTGCTTATTGTTCTCTCCTTCTGTGTCTTCACTTCTCTTCTATTGACTTTCATGTCCCTCTAACAATCTTTCCTTTTAATTTTTGTAGGAAAGTGTCATGTAAAACAAAGAAAAAATGGAGTTTTTTGGTACTGTGTGATAAATCTTATGATGTTTTTTAAAATTTAGGAGTACACATAAAATTGAGAGGTGAACCAACTTTTTTGTTGGTTTATTTCTAGTTATGTATGGAGACAGACCTGGTAACCAGCCAACAGCTAGTGTCAGGGCTGTAAATTAGACTGGAGGAAAGAATGAACCACACATTTCTAGCTCCTGGGCCAAGGTTCCTGAGATTTTTGCCAGCCCTCTTCTAGACGGCAGCTTGGTACCTCAGCTGTCCTTCTCATCAGGGAGACAGATGGAACCTCTGAGGTTTCCTGTTGAGGCGTCTCAGAATTCAAAGTTGTTATGATGTGTGGGCTTTGAAAATGCCACACTTCAGGGAAGCTGAGTTTTTGTTTCTCAGGCTTTCTTATATTGAGCATGTGTTCCTTTCTGTCTTTGTGGCATTAAGTTTTGTTATGTGTGTCCCCAAGCCTTTTCCTGAAATCTCAACAGAGGATGGATCTTAGCTCTGTTGGAAGCTACACTCCATTAAGTGTGCTCAAAGATCTGCTTTACTGCCTAATTCTTAGGCCAGCCCCTTTTCTCTCCCTACTCTTGTCTAGTTAGTCCTCTCCTTTAAAAGGCAGCCTTTTCATGGGATTCTGCTCCCTGAAGTAGTGGGCCCTGACTTAAGGGCCAGCCCATCTTTGTCCATGGTCAGGCTTATCAGGGATGTGACTATTTAGCTCTTTAACCAGGAGCCTCTGTCCTTTCTAGAGACCTTCCAGCATACTATTAACCTAAGTGCATAGGCAGAGGAGACCAGGAGCACTTTGTACAAATGTTAATGGCTTTTTCATTAGGGTACTTCATCACAGAATTCCAGCTGTTGGTGTCAGGAGGTGACAGTGAGGCATCTCTTGGATAAGAAGGACGTGGAGATCTATGGAGATCAGAACTGAAAAGATGAATATGATTAGTCATCAGAAAGATGTTTGACTTCTAAGTTTTTTCCAATAGCAGGTATGGCTGCACGGAAAGTGCACACATCCATTGTTGCAAGGCCATTATTATCACCATCATCAAGCGATATTAATGAAGAAGCCAATTGTGCATGACATAGTGCAGGTCTCTGTATGTAGTTATGCAAAACGCTTCCACAGTTAAATTGAGTATGGATATGTAAAGTGATTAACCAAGACTTGACAGCTCACAGAATTCGTTAATTGCAGCAAGCATCTCAAGTAAATACATAACTTTTAAGAAAATCCAGAACTAAAAAGTCTTAACTTTTGAAATAAATCATGATGTTTCACGTTACAAACAGATCTTTCTTTCTAAAGAGATGATTCACAATCTTTTATGCTGGAACATCAAACATAGATTTTACTTTACTTCTTTTTAAAATAATTGTTTTGTTAACAGTTAGGAAAGCCATACGTGCTATTTGTTAAAAAAAAAAATAAAAATAAAATGGAATAATAAAGAAAATGTATCCAAACTATAAAAAGCAAGTCACCAACTTGTCCCAACCGCACCCCCTCCACCCCAACCCCATGTTTCTATTCCCACAGGACAACCATTGCTAGCATTTCTCTCTGTAGCCTTTTCATGTCTTTTGAGAGTACATATGTAGGTGTGTGTTAAATGATGATTTCAGAATTTATATTGATAAATGCCTGTGTTTTCTATTATTTCAATTTGCCCACATGTAGGGTGATTGTTGTTTAGTATGTTCCCTTAGCTTCTGGAATACAAAAGCTGATGCCTCTATACCTTGACTTTGCTGACTGCAGTGGTAGTGAGTTCAATGCTTACTACTTTTAACTTTATGTTTTGCACTATTTTTGAATTATATCAATTAGCTATGATAGATACACATTCAGAATCCTTTAATTTTGGGTAAAAATAATTCTTCACTCTGTGCCTACTTAGCTAAGAATATTTTTAACAGAGGCAGAGCTGTGAAACCACCAAGCACCAACACTGCATCTATGGCTTTTACAGGGATGCTTGGGTTTCAGGCTGTAACTCTTAGTTGCATTAGCCTCTGATAACTTTTTTGTTAATTGATAGGTATGTGTATGACTCATCAAGATGCTGGTTGCTCAGTAAGATAAAATTATATTCCCTAACACTACTTCTCCTTTAGAAGCTTACTTACCTGCCTTGGTGTCTTCTGTCTCGATCTTACTTTGTTTTTGTAGTTTGTGGTTTGTTCTTCAGCTTACTAAACATCTTTCATTGACTGTGGTATTGGCTACTGATTTAAAAATCCTTGAAGACTTAAAACTCAGCAGACACGTACAGGGTGGACCCCTGCTTTTTCTCAAGTCTCCCTTCATCTCCAGGAACTGAATTTTTCATGCAGTAATTAAAATTTGTAGGTCAAGTCTCCCATGGCACCGTTTGCTGCTAATATGGGAAAGCAGTGATCAGATTCGCTTATGCTGCTCTTCACTGAGCTGAGACTTAAAGGATGAAGGGTGACATTTTCCCCCATTTTGTAAATTAATGCCATTGATCTGCCTAACAAGAACAAAGTTAGGCTTCAAAATACCAAATGATAAAGAGATTAAGACTTTAAATGGCTTTCCAAAAGGCAACCTCTATTGTAAGGCTCTGAACTGACTATTGAACTTTCAATTAGAATTTCTAATAGGCTATTGACTTAAATGGATAAAATGTTGCAAGTGATAGCTTTCAAGATGACAAAGATTGCTTCTTACGTTCTGGAATATTACTTTATGTAGCGTGTACTGTTCTGGAGGGTGAATAATAATAAACTGCCCTCCCCCTGTAGAGTGTCTTCTGCATCTGTGCTATAGTTTTCTCAAAGGTGAATAAATGCATTTTTTAAAGGCATTTTTGAAATGCTTGCTTTTTCATGTGTTTGCTGAACACAGGCTTTATGAAATCTTTCATGGCAGGGACGTCCCATTAGCCTTTAGCAGTGTGGCACTATTCTTCTTTTATGAAAAATAGCCCATGTGGTATGTGTTTCTCTGTATGCACACATGTGTGTTCATGCATGTTAGCATGCATGTTCACAATTGGGACACCAGCAGATCTGTTGTCTATCATTGCCATGAGGATCAGTCCCTGAGGCCTTGCTCTCTGCCTCAGTTTACTGTTGTTGGAAGTTATGATTCTTTTCCACAATGGGCTTGCAGTGTAGTGTGACTCAATTTAAGCCTTGTTGTGAAACACTAGCTCTAATACATTTTTAAATACTAATTTTACAAAGACCAGCTACCTCTTCTAGGATAAAGGGTTAATATTATGCTTATGTTACAGTGCATTAAAAACTCTAATTAAAACAGCATTACATTCCCATCTGCCAATCTCCAGTAATCTTCTTTAATTGCAGTAATTAAACTATATTTACATGTTCAGAATACTTGTAATTTAGCAAATTGCACTCTCTGCTCTACATTTAATCAAACAACCAGTTCCAGTATATTTAGTGTGGAAAGAAGTAATTTCAATGTTTTGATTACTATAGCAGATTTGACAGAGTAAGTGCCCCTCTAGTAGAGGGCTTGAAAGGGAAGGCAAACATGAAATATAGTCATGGTTTTGATTGTCATGTGAATGCCTAATTACATGTTGGAGGATTAACTATTAAAGGGTATCATGGTTGCAGTTGATGTTTAGAAACAGCCGGTATTACAGATAGCATAGACTGTCTTTTAGGAGAGTTTCACAAAAGAAACAAAGTTTTCTCTTTAAAGGTTGTGAGATCATAGGAAAATTTAGTAAAAAGATCGCCTACATTGTATAATTGTTATTTTGTCTTCTACCTGTGATCCCAAAGCCTGCTACACAAGATAGTTATTTTAGTCTTCCCAATCAAAGCCCAGAAGAAATTCAGTGATCAACAACAGAGAGAAATTGTACTGATGATATAAATTCAGGGATGAGTGTTCCCTCATTTCGGTATCTTTTGTTGTGTCTGGTTTACTCTGGAGAGGACATGTGATTTCCTAGAAAGGACCCATCATTAGAAGTCAGGCTTTTTTAAATTTTACCTTTTGTTGTTGTTGTTGTTGTT
>NW_012104476.1:953875-1028875 GCF_000951045.1 Mandrillus leucophaeus
AAAATACTTATTGTTATTATCTCTTTGCACCAATATGAAAGTTTCTGTTTCTTTATCTATATAAATTTGACTGGGATATTGGGTATTGCCATCAGATCTCTGTTATCCAAAACAACGTGCTAATTTATTCAACACAGAAATTTAAATAATATTCTCTTTTTCAGTAGCTTCTTTTTAATTATTTGATGTTAACAGTATTTCTGAGAATTTTTCTTTCTCTCCACTTCTGGGTCATCTATTGCATTAATAAGGATTATGTATTAATGGAAACAAAAATATAGTCTGGCATACCTATTTAAACCAATGTTAAACCTCGCTTCTTGACCCTGTGAAAGAGCGAAGCTACTGAATTGTTAAAATGATACACAGGAGTGAGGATCCAAGATTTTCTTCATGGTTCAGTTAGTAACTTCCTGTGATATTGAGAGCAACATGTTTGACTGATTGAAGTCTCAGATTGTTTAAGGTGGGGTAGAGAATAGGACCTGGATTTTTTTAGTTCATGAAGAGTCTTAACGTAAAGTAAATATTAGACTTTAGACTGTCATGGGAATAACCATTATTCAGTTCAAATCTACACTCATTTATGTGTTAGATTAGTGAGAATTCAACTTCTGAAAAAAGTTCAAGCAAAATACCACTGATGTACTGCACTTAAGGAGATTTGAGAGTGCCAGAGATACTTTGAAAGGAAAAGAGATGTAATTTGAAGTGGAGGACAGGGCTAGCCAGGGTTAAAATTCCAGCTCTTTTACCTAGCTGTTTAATCCCAAGCAAATTACCTGATCCTCTGAGGTCTTGTCTGTAAAAATGGGGATAATAATATATACGTAGTACTACACTATGAGTTTTTCTCTCCTGTGACTTGTAATCTGTGTCCATGTATAGAGAGAAACACACACGCACACGCGCGCGCACACACACACACACCCCATAATAACTTAAGAGCCTTTGGAATAATAAATGATTTGAACATAAATACCAGTACAAATTTTTTAAATAATGCAGCATAAATGTCAAGAGATATATGCATAAGGGATGAGGTATGCCTAGAAGCTGTAATATCTAGAATTTTTGCAAACCTTATTTATAACCATTTGTTTCTGAACCCTAACAATTCTTTTCTGAAACTGTTAACTGAAAGATCTGAATCTCACTACTTATTTCACACTTTTTGCTTAGAGGTGCTAATGAGCAGCAGAATAACCCCAAAAATCGTCCTTAATCCAAACGCCAACAAGTCAAGTTATAGGTAATGAAGAATACACTGGATGGAACATACCTACATGGCAGCTAGCATCTGTGCTTGCCGGAGGTTGCTGGGGAAGGTTGGTTCAGTTATCATTTTTGATCCTCTTTGGAAACTCAGGAGTTAAGGTCAGCATCCTCAGTACAAAGGTACTTGAACATGTATGAATCTTTGCCTTCTTGAAAACTTTTTATCTTGGGAATAAGGAACCTGATACAAAGAGAATCTCTAGTATTTCATTCCAACGAGAGAAGTTTTGACATTTACAATCCTGCTAATTTCACACATCATTTCGCAGCATGCAGGATTTTGGCGCCTGCCAAGAGGACTGCAAATTCTTTTTGGAAAAAGTACTTTTTTGGGTGTTGGAAGAGTTTTGAGTTACAGACACATTTCTTTAATAGTGTTCTTGAAATGTCCATGTGGTCTTAATATGTAAATCATATGAAACTCAAAACCCTGTCCTGAACTTACTCTTCCAAGAAAGCTTTATAACAGCCCTCATTCTAATGGTAAGATTGATTTCCTCTTTTCTAATGTTTATGTATACTGTATAATGTTTACTGTATAATGAGTTTATTGTATAATAAGGGACTCTGATTTATTAGGTCTTCATTATTCTCATTCTGTCAGCTTCCCAATAAATGCTACAACCCTTGGCAGAGACAGGAGTCTCAATCAGGTGATATCATTGCTTTTTAATGAACTCTTCTTACCGGAGTAACAGCATTACATGTGAAATACCTTATCCTGCATTATTAACGGGCCGCAGCATAAAAGGCACAAAGGCACTGAGAAGGTTACACTGAAAAATGGGGCAGAATTCATTACCAATTCGATGTACTGTTAGCTAACAGTCTTTGATCTGTCATATTTACCCTTCTGAAACAGTGAAAAATCATGGGCGGAGCCACTGTGAACAATAGCATGTGTAGGCATTTTGTAAATGTTGCCTTAGTTATTTAATGCCCAGGCTGACTGCTGGAATTTAACATGTTGACAACTTTCTCAGATGGGGCATGAAAAAAACTGTGATATTTTACTACCTGAGAAGTTAAGCACTGAGATAGTTAGGACCCAGCTCTCATTAGCTGAATGGTAGATTTTTCTAATTAGTTCTTTCTAGTGCAATTAGCACAAAAAGAGTCTAATCACCTCATGTGAAACCAATCTAATGCTTGGAAAAGAATGCCCTTGGCTTCTCTTTCAGATTGGATCTTAGGATTTTCAGTCTGCCTCCTTAAAGAATGGAATCTGTTAGTGACTGATGATTTGAACCGTGAGGACAGATCTGTAGAAAAGGCAAGAAATGGACAACTTATTGACTTGCAGTGCAAGTTTGGCTGGAGAAAGTGCTTAGAAATATTCATTAATTGGCAGTTATCACTTCAACTATAGGGTCTGGTTTTCTTGATTTCTTTGATTTTGAAATGGGAGACTTGGGCCTGGGACAGCTATCGTTCAGCATGGCTGCCTCTCCGGAGGGCATGAAACATACTGCACATTAGAATCAAATGCATTCGAGGCCTGGGGCCACTGGGCTTGCTTTCCTAGCCTCTGCAGTGCCCAGATTCCCTATCAGTTTTTGCTAATCTGTGTGTTCAGGGCTTTGCCTCTCCTGTCTCTCTCCCTGCCTTGGAGTCATCCATAGGCACCACATTCATTTTTGAACTGTTCTCTAATTTCTAGTGCCCATCCATCACTTCACATTTCTTAAGTGAGCCAACTCTGGGCATCTCAGTTGATAATGTTCATTTTTAACTGGAAAGGAAGCTATAATGACAGCATCTGGCACATAAAATGTTTCTTCTTTTTGGGAAATCACTTGCTTGCCAGAAGATCGGTGAGAAAATGCTGAGTATGTGTGTATTTATTATCAACTACATGGAAAATGGGCATCCTTGCTCACCAGGCTACAGAGGGTGAGAATATTGAATTTCCGTTGTTCATCCCATCACTGCCCAGTAGAACTTCCCGTGATGATGGAAGTGTTCTATACCTACACTGTCCAATACAGGAGGCACTAGTGACATGTGGCTCTCGAGCACTTGAAATGCAGCTAGTGAGACTAAGGAGCTACATTTTAAAATTTCATTTAATTTTAATGAGTTTAAATTTAAATATACCCATGTGGCTAGTGGCTACCATACTGAACAGGGCAGATGTAGATCTCTTCCATCTCCTAACCACTGTACCCTACCTTACACACAGCTGCATCCTTAACAACAGAGAATACACTGCCCTCCGCAGCCTCTTGCTATCCATTCTCTTCAGCTTTGCCTTAAAAGCAATCAGACATTTTCCAGTGCTATTTGGAGTTCGACACAAGGCATTCCCTTGGCTTGTGCTATCTGTAGATCATTCTGTATTTCACCATGCCAGTGTTTTGTTCTAAAGTTGGAAAAGACCTTGTAGTTTTTTAAATAGCCAAAATACAGGTTTGTTTCTAAGAAAAGAGGTGGCCAGAATCAGTCAATTTAAGCTCATTTGTGGAACCTTCCAAATCTCAAACCTGGGGGAGTATTGAACACCTCTCCAAAAAGTCAGATTAAGTATTTGCAAATGGCTTCTACAAACTCCCTCTCTATGATATTTTAATTATAGTTAATTAAATATTCACTTTAACCATCTTAATGGTATTTTACAAATATTTTAGCTTTGCTTATGATATTCACTTGCTCTGTCAGAACTCTCCAGTTCACACTGAAAGGGTAAAGTTAACAACCTGGACAGATAGGCCCATCATGCGTGTTATGACCTGTCTGGTTTCCTTCTCCCATGGTTAGAAGGCTCATTTTATTGCTTTGAACTGTGGAATTAATCCTGCTTAAAGGAGAATAGTAATACTGTGGTTTTCTATTCAACAGAATGCATGTTCATTTATTCCACAGACAGCAATTGAAGGCCCATTGTGTGCTAGTAATTGTGGTAGTCCCTGAGAACGCATGTATGGAAAGACACTATCCATCCCACCGGATTGTAACCTCAAGCCACTGGAACATAAACAGTTAAAAGTACTATATGGTAAATCTTCTAGAAGATGTGTGATGGAATGCAAGGGAAGAAAAACTTAAGTGGTGGTTTCAAAACAGGAAGACTTTTAAGATGTAACATGTAAGGGAAATTTTATAGATATAAGGGAATACAAAGGAGACTCTTAAGGGAATTACAGGATTTTGCCAGGGATAAAGAGAAGGTAGGGCATTTGTGAAGGGGATTATGTTTTCCTAATTAACTGTATTCTTGAATGTCTTTGAAGAAAGGAGACTCTCTTTTCTTCATTATGTAAAGCAACAGTGTGTGTTAGAGGAACTGCCGTTAGGAAAGGAATGAGGATATTTGGTGTGTAACTGTGAGTGCTGGGAAATGAAATGAAAGGCAGCCCTACCTCAGGTCCTGGAAGGGCACATAATGGTGTGAGTGTTGTAGCCTATTGAAGCTACATCCTCAATTCTGGAAACTAACAAGAACACCATTAGGGTGAGGCCAGAGATGCACCTAAGGCACAACATGTAAAGGGGCACTCACTTTGTGGGTCATGCAGGTTCAGGGTCAGTACTGACACAACCCTGAGAATGAGTGTCTCCTAAAATTATGTGCCCTAGACACCTCACTTACCTTACCCCCATCCCTGCCCTGAAACATCCCAGCCCTGGGTTTTTGGGCAGTGAATGGGCTTGAAAAGCAAGTAGATAAGAATCTGAACCATGGAAATATGGCAGACATGGAGAATAGAAATTGATGAGACCTATTTGCAAGGTAAAGTCAAGAGGACCCAGGGCAGAAAAAAATATGAGGCACGAGAGAGGGGAGCCTCATTGTCCTGTCACTGAATTCTGCGTTCTTTTCTATTGCCTGATACTGACTTTTCTCCAGTTTCTCTTATTCCTCATCTCCTACCGTGTCCTGAACGTCATGCCCAGTTCAAATTCAGCCCTTACCTTTTTGCTAAGTCCCATGCCCTCAACCTTGTTTTAAGAGAAAGCCATGAGAATTGGAGTTTTTAAAATGTCCAACTCGAGATAGATCTGCTTTACTGAGTGGTCTTAACACATTCAGAGAATTGCTTTCTTCTTGGCTCTCTAAATTCAGTGACCTTATTTTAAAAGATGATCAACATGGCTTAGAACCTTTTGAGGATTAGGAGACATTTTAGCAAGTTTATCAAGAATAAGCAAAGATGACATTTGGCTAGCAGTATGTCTCCCCCACCCCATCCTGCAAAACCATTCTTTTTGGAGTGAAGCTTTTCCATTTGACAGGTTTAGAATTACCAATACTGCTTACAACTCCTTCCTTACTCCAAACTCTGGGACGTTTTCAGGAGGGACTCTTTTCTTCAAAGGCATCCAAGAATATAGTTAATTAGGAAAACATGCAAGAAAAGACATCTTGGCTCCTCTGGCCGCCTGTTGTACTCTTCCAGCATATGCTATTACTTGTCTCAGATAAGTAGACAGGTGGCTGTTTGCAAAGCAGGGTCTAATGTGCCTTTGACTCAGAGAAGTTTGGAAACAAAGCCCTCTGTACAATAAGCGTCTCACTGTATGCTGACGTCTTCTGATCTTGCCTATTCCTCATTACCTACAGTCTGAAAGAATTTTGTAGAGAGTGTGGTTTTCTGCAGAAGGCTATTGTAGCATAACTTAGACTTAGCTGGCATTTATTGGACTTAGAATCACAAAATCTCAAGATTGGGTGACTATTGGATGGTTGTCTAATCCAGCTTCCCTCCAGAAAGTCTCCCATACAATTTTTCCTGCAAAATGACCCGCGAGCCATAACTTCCTATGACAGAGTGCTTACTGCCTCTTTGGTCAACGCTGGTGAAACCTCAGTGATACTTATAAGTTAACTTTCATTCCTTCAGCATTCTTCTCTTTGGTGTTAATGTCTTTGATGATGTGTCCCACTTTCCAGCTTTTATATGTGGCCTCTTAAAATCAGCTTACCCAGAGAAACTTCCTGCCTAGCTCCTGATTTATGTAGCTTCTCACCACCATGCCCTTTCTCCCTTCTTACAGGGGCAGTTTCACAATTTTGAAGCTCCTCGGTTCCCTGGAGCCATTGTCCTTTCCAAAACTTGTCACTGTGAAAAGTAGACTATGTTTTAGCCTTTGAACTACGAAATCTGCCTTTCAGTAAGCTTGGCTCCATATTTTGAGGTCTCTAGATCCCCCCTTAGTATCTGTCATGAGACTTATATTACTTCCCAAGACTCTCATGACTTTCTTCAAGCATTCAGTTTTGTCTAAGAAGCCATTCTTTGATCCAGAATGGAGTAAACCTAATTATATCTCCTATTTTGGGGGACTTCAAATCTACTTCAAGCCTGATGATAACCTGTTGGTCAGATGCTCTGCCATTAACTGAGTGACACCATCAGCAAGTGTCCAAATAGTTGAGGTCCCATTGTCCTGAATCTGTGGTTTTGTAATCTATGTCAGAAGTCTATTCTTTTTTTTCCACCTGACTGGCATCTGGTATATTCTCAAAAGGATATCACTTTTCTTCTTATCCAGGTACATGCCAGTGTGCGTCATCTCTCATGCTCATGGATCTCCATGCAAATTGATCTGCTTTTCCAAAAGCTATTTACTAAGCATTAGTATGTGTCTGGTACTATGTCAAGTGGTATAGCTACGATGGTGAGCAGTGGAAATCTACGTGTTTTTTGACATATGACACTGCTTTTCCACCATACCTTTCCAACCTTAAATCCTATCCCATGAGCCTGGGTGATACTCAGGAGATTATTTTTATCACCTCTCTAAAAATCTCTGCTTATTTTATAACTGGTGACACATAGACATCTAAAGAGATGAGGACCTCACACAGGGATTGGCCATGAGAGGAGCTTTCAGTGCTGTGATCTGAGGCCAGTCTGATTTCTGACACCCTCTTAAAGGCTTTCAAGTATAGGCCACTGGGTTCCACATCCCATACCGCTTACCTCCATTGTGGCTAGTTTCTCATTTGCGGAGGAGGTTAGACGTGTTACTCTCTTCCCCTCCACATTCAGTGTAAATTTCTCTTAATCAGGTCAGCTCGCCTCCCCAGGCAAGCAAACACATTTCTCGCTGTCTTCCTGAGCTACCCCAGGGAAAGTCTGCATTATTTTAGTACCATAGACACAGTCTAGAAATCTGATTCCTATGGGTTGACACCATCCTGATGACAAACCCTTCACCTACCACATCATCTTATTTTTATAATCACCGAACTTTGTTAGGATGAAAAACTAGAGCACTCACCAGGCACCCAACTCTGCACCAGGCTCCATGGTCCCCAAATGAAGCTTCCCAGATCTCTTGTGTCCAAGCCATTCCCCTCACGTGAAACAACATGAATAGGTAGAGATAAGTGGCTTTGTGACTCAGAACAGACAGTAGCCCAAGAAGACCACATGCCTCCCTCCTGGCCACATGAACTACATGAAGCAGTCTCCTTCTGTTCAGCCAAGAGTCCATGCCATCTCAGTGCTTGTTTTCCTTCCTGTCCCTTTATCTGGCTCTGTGCAGATAGAGCAACCTGTGTCTTCTCCTTCCAGCCACACGGAGTGCCGGTAACCTCTCACAGGATGTTGCCGTGTGCCTCCATTTACACTGCCTCTTCTTCCTGGATGCTTTCCTCTGTCCCCTGCAATCACATGAAACTTACTTCTTGTGTTACTGCTTAATGACAGCTTAACTTCCGTCTCCCCACCCCCTCCTGCTCAATTCTAGGTTCGAGTATGTGCCTTCACTAAGTCCTCCCATAATGCCTAAGCAGGTCTCTATCGCAGTCCACACATTGTTTCCTATGTGTGTCTGTTTCTTCCATTAGACTATAATTTCCTTGAGGACTTGTCTTGTGCCTTACTCATCTTTGTGAGTACAGTGCCATGCATATAGTAGATGCTACTTAATAAAGGTGGGCATGTATGGGTGAATATTCCCAGTGTTTCAGGATGTTTTTTCTTTCTGCTCTGGCTTTTCTGTTCTCACCTGGAATGAGAGTGGATGAAATAATACAGACAGGAAACCAGGAAGCAGAAGAGAATCCCAGCCACCTACCTACACTTCCCCCTCTTAGATGCCCTGCAACAGAGATCTGTCCTCGGGACTCCACCTCATCTTTGCCAGCAGTGTGCAGCTGGCTTCCTAAAATCCACCCAGAATAGGGGTTAGCTTGTCAGAAAAATACAAATGGGATATCTTCTGCAGGGCTTTGCACAGTCCCCTCAGCTCCCACACTTCTGTGTCAGGGAGGGGATGCAGGGACACATATCCTTCCACCCTCTGGGAGTCATGTAGTCTGTGGCTCCAGGAGATGACACCCTGGCCTAGAGGACTGTACCCTTAAACCACTCTCTGCTTTGCTGGCTTATGTCATCCTCCTGCTCCTTTGGGTAGAAGTTCTTATCAACAAATTGTCACCAGTAATACGCTTGAGTAGGCACTAAATATGAAACATGAATAATGACATGAGCCAGCAGAGCAGAGAGTGGCTTAAGAGTGGTTTAAGGGTGAAAGGGAAGGGAAATGAAAACCCTGGAGGATTTCAGATTCACTCACTCTTCTTTACCTTATAGCCTGTGCTGCAAAGGCAGAGTAAAGAAACTTCTGTTCTGCCTCCTTGCATCCCCACCACAATAGGCTGTAAGCAGGAGCTACCCCATGTTTTAATATAAAGAAACTGAGGCCCCAAAAGTTAAAAATAACTTTATAGTACCAGCTAGCCATTGGCAAAATAAGATTATACATTCAGATTTGTCCAATTGCTTCCCCATTTAAATGAGACCACAGATTAAAATTATTATTTTCAATTAAGAATAAATACATAAAAGAAATGTCTGAAAAGAGGATCTGATATGTGTCTAACTACCTTTAAATCTCCTTGAGATAAATTATCAGATGTTGTTTCTACTGAGCCACCCCCATCACCAGTTTCTCACAATTCAGTGCTCAGCAGGCAGCGACTGCTTAAGAATTCCAGCTAAGTGGTAGTGAACTACTGAGATTTCATCACAGAGCACGGTGAACCCTTTTCTAGGGTCTAAATATGTGCTCTATATTTGTTGTGAAGGGCCAAAGAAATGAAGAAAATAAAGAACAATGTTAGTCTGAAGAACTTTTTTAAATAACAACAATGACTGAGTTACTAAGGTCAAGAACTATTCTAATGCTTTTATACTCATCTCATCTAACTGCTCCAAACCCCATATGAAGTAGATACTACTACCATCATGACCCATTTTACAGATGAACAAACTGAGTCTTGAAGAGGCTAAGGAACTTGCCAAAGCACATCCCAGACTTACAGGCAGTCTGGCTCAGAGACCTCTGCTCACAGACACTTCTCTTCCTGGGTCTAATTCAAGAGGGGTGACGTGCGAGTTAGAGCAGCCTGTGGGCTTAGTGATTCTGCTGCTTGGTGCACAGCAAGACAGACCATAATCAGCACTTGGATAATAGAATTTTTATAAGTGATTAAAGTAAAAGCCAGGATTTAGAGATTGAGAGTTGATTGTTAAAGGATAAATGATATTTGGAACATCTTACTGGATTTGATTAAAGTGAAATTCAAAAACCATCACAAAGATGATTATGTACCAGTGGTACTTGAAGGACTTTTTTTGTGGCTTAAGTCATTGGCACTCCAATGCTTGAAATCTCTGTGCTCAAAACCAGAATGTAATTGATCCTTAGAAAATCAGAGGTTAGCGCCTTCTTTGGCAAGCTACTTCTGAGCTTTGTTACGCTGTAACATAATCATCCTTTGAAGACTGAGATCTGGTTTTCTGGTTTGTTTTTTGTTTTTTTTTTTCTTCACATGGTGCCTGGTATCTTCTCTTGAACATAATAGATACTTTGACATGAGTAGACAAACCGAAGTCATTTTATATTGCTTTAGGGGCTCTGAATTTAAGAGAGTTGATTTCTGAAGGAAACATAATAGCAATGATTGCTTAAACACAAAAATCTCATTTCTCTTCTTAATCAGCTGGACGTCAATATCCAGGTTCCAGTCCAAGTGTCACACTGTGCCTCTATAAAGTTAATCTTTTCTGGAAGGGAAACCAAATATGAAAGAGTATCAAGAACTGAGACAGAGTGTTGGAACACCCTGCATGTCCTCTGTTGGCCACTACAAAAGGTTAAACAACAGGAGGGGCTGGATTAGGGTCTGTGTTTGGAAGTGCATTTGAGGCAAGCTTGACAGTTAAGCTCATGGCCAGTACTACATGCCACAGCAAGAGGACAATAGGAGATTTAAAAGCGTGAGCAGGCTGTGGCCAAATGCTGGAATTCATGGGCTAAGTAGATGAAGAGTTGGATGGAGTTAACTAGTAAACAAGTTTCATGGTCCTCAAAGAGACCTATTTTTTTTTTTATGGTATGAATTTAAGATGTACAACATAATGTTTTGATTTCGTACAATTAGTAAAATAGTGATAGTTTGATATTTCATATATATACCAAAATGATTAATCTGGGTATATTATTTCCTTCTCATGCTGCTAATAAAGAAATACCCAAGAAATAAAGAAATACTAAAGAAAAAGAGGTTTAATGGACTGAGTTGCACATGGCTGGGGAGGCCTCACAATCATGGCAGAAGGCAAAGAAGGAGCAAAAGTATGTCTTACATGGTGGCAGGCAGGGGACCTTGTGTAGGGGAACCCCCCTTTATAAAACCATCAGCTCTCCTGAGACTTATTCACTGTCATGAGAACAGCACAGGAAAAACCCACCCTCATGATTCAGTTACCTCCCATCCGGTCCCTCCCATGACACATGGGGATTATGGAAGCTACAGTTCAGGATGAAATTTGGGTGGGGACCCAGCCAAACCATATGAACAGGGAAGCAATTTAATGTATCTGTCACCTTCCGTATTTACCCTTTGTATGTGGTAAGAACACCTAACATCTACTCTCCTGGCAAATTTTCAGTCTACAATATTATTAACTAGAGTCCTCCTGCTGTACATTAGATCTCTAGATTTCGCTGCAAGTTTCTACTTTTTGTCCTATATCTGCCCATTTCCTCCTCCTCCCTACCCCTGGTAACCGCCGCTGTGCTTTTTGTTTCTATGGCTTTGACTGTTGTTTTTTAGATGCCGTATATAAGTGAGATCATGCAGTACTTTTCTTTCTGGATCTGGCTTATTTCACTTATCATTGTGTTCTCCATGTTGTTGCAAATGACAGGATTTCCTTCTTTTTTTTTTTTTTTTTTTTTTTTTTAGATGGAGTCCCGTTCTGTCGCCCAGGCTGGAGGGCAATGGCACAGTCTCGGCTCACTGCAGCCTGCACCTTCCAGGCTCAAGCGATTCTCCTGCCTCAGCCTCCCGAGTAGCTGGGATTACAGGCACGCGCCACCATGCCCAGCTAATTTTTGTATTTTAGTAGAGATGGGATTTCACCATGTAGGCCAGGCTGGTCTCAAACTCCTGACCTCTGGTGATCCACCTGCCTCGGCCTCCCAAGGTGCTGGGATTATAGGCATGAGGCACCACGCCCGGCTGATTTCCTTCTTTTTTAAGGAGATGTATATGTGTGTGCACACACTACAGCACATTATCACATTTCCTTTATCCATTCATCCATTGATGGACACTTAAGTTGATTTCCTGTCTTGGTTATTGTGAATAGTGCTGCAGTGAACATGGAGGTGCAGATATCTCTTCAAGATGTAAATTTCATTTTCTTTGGAGGAATTGCTGTATTATATGGTATTCTATTTTTAAATTTTGGTGGGGCCTTCATACTGGTTTTCGTAATAGCTATACCAACTTACGTTCCTCCTAACAGTATACAAGGTACCTTTTTCTCCACAACCTTACCAGATAAGTGTTGACTTTTTTTTTCTTTCGTTTTGCTTTTGTTTGTTTTTTTTTGGTACGAAATCTCGCTCTGTCACCCAGGCTGGCGTGCAGTGGCATGATCTCAGCTCACTGCAACCTCCGCCTCCCAGGTTCAAGTGATTCTTGTGCCTCTGCCTCCCACGTAACTGGGATTACAGGTGCCTGCTACCACACCCGTCTAATTTTTGTATTTTTAGTAGAGACAGGGGTTTCACCATGTTGGCCAGGCTGGTCTCGAACTCCTGACCTCAGGTGATCCACCTGTCTCGGCCTCCCAAATGCTGGGATTACAGGCATGAGCCACTGGGCCCAACCTTGACCATTATTTTTAATAGCTAACAATTACTGAGCATTTACCATTTGTATGAGTCTAAGCACTTTATAAATATTTAATCTTCATAACAATCTGTGACATAGATACTACTGTTAATCCCATCACTCAGTACTAAAAAACTGAGGCACAAGGAGTTTAAAGAACTTGCTCAAAGTGTCACAATTAGTAAGTTGTGAAGCCAGCCAGAACACATGCTCTTAACCCCTGCACTGTTCTGCCAACTCTTTGAAGTGGTTTGTTTCAGTTGTCAGGTTTTGTTTGCTATCTCTGAAAATCCTTACTCTTACAGTGTCAGCCAGACACCTACATTGATCACATGGCCTAACTTGCCTCTCTCAGCACAGTGGCTTTTTAATCTTTGGCTGCAATCCTTTTTTTCCTAGACTGTAAACTCCCTGAGGGTAGAAAGTCTGTCCCATTCATTGTGCCCATTTTAGTGAATGTTGAAAGGGAGCCTCGGGAGGGATTATCTAGATGCCTGTGGATCTAGATTATTCATCATCCACTGGGATCTTTATTGGTGTTCCTTGTCCCCAAGGAGGGAGTCGGCAACAACAGAAGGCAGCAGAGATCTCAACAGTGTTCATCAAACACATGTTGAGTGCCTACGTCGTTCTTGGCCTGCACCTATGAGATAAACAGAACAGACATCATCTTCTGTGCCTTCTCAGAACGTAAGGTACAGCAAAGAAACAAACGAGATAAGCGCAAGTGTGATACATGCTGTTAAAAAAAAGCGAAGAGGCTGAGGTAGAGAATAATGGAGGTAGGGTTGGGTAGGACCTACTTTAGGTAGGTAGGCATGGGAAATTCCTCCTTGAAGAAGTGACATTCTAAGCGAAGAGTTGACCAACCAGAATGGCATAGCTGAGAATGAGAAGACTGCTGGGGAAGCTCTTGTTGGCAAAGAAAACAGCATATGCACAAGCCCTGAGGTTGGAAAAGCTTTGTTTAATCTGTTTAATAGTGAAATTCAGTGACACTCATTAGTTACCTCTTCACACATTCCTGCCAAACACTTGTCCCTGAGTCTGTTCTTTTTTATTAGTGGTTCCTAATCCAGTTTTCAAAGCTGCTCAATATTCGTGAGCTTTTGACCAATTGCTCTGGAAACAGAGGCAGTTCCACCATAGCCAACAGAGTTTGGAACGTAAATTGTCCGTTTATATCCCCATTTGTATCTTAACCTTAGCTTGCATAGGACTCAGCAAAGCAATATGTCAAATTCCTTATATTTGTTATATCTGTTTTTTCACTGACTCAAAGCATGAAAAATTTGAAATTAATAAAATAATTTTTTAGATGATCAGAGATTCTTTTTTCTAAAATTTTCTAAACACTATGGTTGTGTCCCTTAACCACAGGCATGGTGGTTTCACTGCATTTTACTCAAGAGAAGCTTGCTTACAAATATCACACAGGAGAGGTACCTTCCTAGCCTCCTGCAGGAGGGTGGCTGACCCGGGGAACCTCCAGGCAAGCAGGACATACGCCAAGTATCCTATGTGTGGACAGTGTCTAACTTGATCCGATCTTTCTCCTTTCCCATGTTTTAGTTAAGTCCCCTGAAAGCTCCCATTACCCACTGTTCATAAAGGGTCTGTAAATTATTTAAGAGAAGGAAACACAGCCTTTATCCCATCGGATTTTTCCTCTCAATCACTTGAGTCTTTTCTCTGAGCACACACACATGGCCCAGACTCACTGTCAGGGGAGATGTAATGCCAGCATCTGGTGTTAATATCTATTGTTGACATTTTGGGAATGAGAACATGAGCTATTAGGGAAGATGTTTGCTTGTACCTAATTAATGTCCTGTTGTATCCTCTCTTGTTGTCAGCTCTGCCTCGCCATCCTGCCTTGGCATTTTCTTTTGCTGGCTAACTTTAAAAGTTAATTATTTCTCTGTTGAATGTTAAATGCCACCGGTTTTTAATGCCATTCCTTGGTGTGAGTTATTAGTTATCAAAAATCAAAATGATCTGTGCAATTATCAGCTCTTTACCTGAAGCCACTGTTCTTGCTAATCACATAAAGTGTGATGTCTGGCAACATGGATCTTTCTAGCAGATGTAAGTTTCTCACTCAGTACATTCCTGTCCCTGTCTAGCTTTCCTTGTGTAGAGCAGATAAAAAGTCCTGGTACATCATCTAATGGAAACAATTACTGACAGGGCCAAGTCTTCAAGGCCCATTTTGCTTGAATCTCAAATCACTATTAAAATTCATTTGGCAACTCCAGTAAGTACAGAGAGTAATGAGGAACCTCAAACAGAATATTTCCTAATAGCTTTCATAAAACATGTCTTGGTAGGAGATCACAGCTCTTTCTTTACTTGAGATTGGTTTATAAAAATAATAGTACAAGTTCCAACTAACAGTTACTAAGTGCATACTCTGTGCCAGGCTTTGTCATTCACTTTTGGCATGGATTATCTTAATCCTCTCAACAATCCGGTGAGGTAAAGTCTTATTATTATTCCTAACTTAAAGATGAGCAATTTGAAGACTAAAAACTTGAGTAATTAATGTACCATCACATGGCTGGTAAGTCGTGGGCCAGAATCCCCAGCCAGCAGTCACTGCAGAGCTGCACCGTCCCAGGCAGTGACTGTGACTCACACATGGCTACTGAGCACTTGAAATGGGGTGAGTCCAAATGAGATGGGCCGTAAGTGTAAAACATACGCCCTGTTCGTGAGTCCAAATGAGATGGGCCATAAGTGTAAAACATACGCCCTGTTCCTAAGCCTTAGTCAATAAAATAGTATAAAATGTCTCATTAAGAATGTGTTCATACCAATTACATGTTGAAGTGATAATATTTTGGATGCATTGAGTTACAGGAAATATATTATTAAAATTTACTTTTTGTTTCTTTTTCACTTCTTTAATGTGGTTACTAGAAAATTTTACATTTCCTGTACTGCTTGCCTTATATTTCTGTTAGAAAGGGCTGCTATATATATGTGTGTGTGTGTGTGTGTGTGTGTGTGTGTGTACACACGGAGAGAGAGATTTCTGGAGTTTTTTTCTTGTCTGGCGAGTTTCCGATCCTAAACTATTGAGGAATAGGCACAAATTTCTGACCCTTCCTCCCCTTTCTGGTTGTTTCACTTCCAGAAATCCAACAGAAAGTACAAATTTTTACATCTGAGTCTCTACCAAGAGCCCATCTGTTGGCTCTTCTCAAGTATGGAAAGATAAAACACTGACATGCCAGGCATTAACGAGATCAAAAACAGGGCTAATGACAGAAATGTGGCTGCTGTTAAAGTGTCTCCAGAGGATAATCGGGGAGGACTTTTTGTTCTCCTTACAGCGACCCCCTCAAATGTCTTCAGAGAGTGCCTCTCAGTTCCAGTTCCTGAGGTCCTCCTCTGCCTTCCCTTCCAATCCCTGTCCACCACTTTCCTGGTCCACCTCCCTCTCTCTCTCCTGGACGCCCATCTCTTGGGTGTCTGTGCAGCGGAGGCGGCCCCTCTGTTAAGCACTTCTGACACGAGGCAGGTCTTTTTTCCCTGCCAGTGAGAGCAGAGTGTATAATGGTGTTGCCTTCCACCGGGGATCTTTGAGAAGCTTTATGGCTCTAGCAGGCATGGGGGAACCAATCACAGGCACTGCAGCTGATATATGACACTAATATAGGGTTCACTTTTATTCTCAACCTAAAAAAAGATAGATTGTTCCAAGTTTAGACAGGCTGTAAAATCATGTGCTTCTGGAACCATGCTGCCTTACCCCCGGGACCACTGTAATTGCTTTACATCTGTACAAAGGTTCCTTGTAATCGGGCTTTCTGCCTTCATTTGTCTTCTTTTCAGCCTCTTAGTAAAGACCTTAATTGGTCTTAGTGGGGCTTTTTTCAGTTAGTGCAACTGTACCTTTAGGGCTGAACAAGTACCAGACACTACCTGCGGGGAGAAGTGGGGAGATGGGAAAGACATCAATACTCCTTTACCTTTAACAGTTTAATTAATGTGTTCAGAACAAGGAGCGGTTTGAAGAAATTTTGGCTCCTCTGGGACCCTGCTACAGATCAGACATAACTAGGGTTAGGTGGAATTTTCTAGATTTCTTTCCTGCTTCAGTCTCTGTGAACACTCATTAGTCTCATAATTGTCTCACAGTAAACTACTGTATCAAGTTTCAGTCTGTCTCTTTGGAGGATCAAGTTGCTTTACATCAATAGACTGAAGTACTAGGGGATGTGTGTGAAGGGAAGTAGCCTCTAATTTCTGTTTCTTAGCTACTAATTATTTAATAATACATTTTATTGCCTATTAAAATGTGGCATAACTTGCTTGTCAGCAAAACTAGATGGAACCTAATCATTTGAGGAGAAGGATAATTGGCACTTGTACAGATGGCTTTTATTGCCAGTCGGGTTTGTTATTGCAGATAGAATTCCTTGCCAGGTTTCTTGGTTCTGTTTGTGGGCTGGTCAGTGTTGTGAGGGGGTTACTTACTGTATTACAACCCAGGCGGTTAAATGTGGTATTATTGCAAATGCAGTGTGTACTCAGTTATAGATCATAAAGGCTTCTGCTGTGTAGGTACTTTTTTCCTTCTCCTCCCCTCTTCTCCCCACCCCTGGTTTTAAAGGACCCTAGTGAGTTTTGTACCACACTGAAAATTACCTTATGTGCTGGAAAATGCATCAGTGGAGACTCTGTTTAAACAAAGGGCGTTTTTACGATGGATAGAAGTGGCCAAAACTTCTGGATTTCCATCTAGTAAAAATTTGTGTAGGAAAATTGGACCAGTCCCAGTTCCTTAGTAGAATTTCACGAAGGTTTTCCTGTTGCTTCAAAATGACCCCTTGAGGAATGTTGTATAAATTCCAGAAAATTGCTCCCAGTGTTTCCTGGAGCACATTAAAAAATAAAGGAGACACATTGTGTGTGGGATAGTTTGGTAGCAGAATTAGTTCACTGGGTAGAACAGAGGGGATCCCAGGTAGTTGGGCTCTAAGTGGGAAGCGTTGGCCAACATTTGTAACTGGTGGCAGATTTGGCAGGCACTTGGGTAAGGAACATTTTGGTGGTATTGAAGTAGGCAGGAACAAACCGCACAGGGGAAGAATGCTTCACACCGCCAGGCTTTGTGGCCCAGAGCCTAGCATTCTCATCCCCAGGTGCCCGGCTCCTCTGCCTTCCCAAGGTGCTTAAGCTTGCTTTCTACTCAGATATGGCCCAGTTTCACTGGCAGCCGCCTCCCTTATTTGTTGAAAGTATGGCTTATGTTCTGACCCAAGAGAGCCATTTAAAACCTATAATGATGTCCATCTTTGTACGTTTTCTGGGTCCCATCTTCCCATCTATTACTACTTTGTAATTGTTCTTATGTCTCATAGTTGAACTCCTGAGGTCTCATTGTGCCAGAACAACATGTCTCCATCTGTCTGGTGACTCTCTTGGCAACTGCATTCCTATTCCCTTGAAAGAGGTGCACACTCTTGACCCTTCCCTTCCAAAAGCCTCAGTGAAGACCTATGTGTTTTACCTGTAAACGCACACAGTCTTTTTAAGTGTTGAAGGAGATGTCTAGGCTTGATACTTTAGAAAATCAGTATTAAGTAAGCTTGATGTCGGTAGCTTTGTTTCTTAGGGGATGAACTTGGGAATTACTGCAATTTAACACTTATAATAAATGTGTTAAAATAGGGAAGAAAGCCAATTCTGAGGTTTTGTATGTTATATGAAGGGTGCGTGTTATGCATCGTCATTAAATTTTCTTGAGCAAAAGCTACTAGCAAGTGGAAACCAATTTAAAAGGTGTATATTGGAACCGGAACATGTAGCCAGAAACTGGTTTGGGAGGTGCAAATCCTTTAAACCACTGAGAGCATGGAGGTTGGTGATGACCTAGAATATCTGTAACCTTAGTGGTCACAGTCCATAGCCCACTCTGGATGATGTGGGCTATGGATGAGCAGGTGGGTGGGTATGTGTTGGGGACATGATTTTGGATAAGGTTACATCTATTGATTTATTTGTCTCCTGTAGTTGACTCTTCTGAGTTTATTTGGAAATCACCAGTTACGCCAATAGTATTTTCTTATCAGCCCTCACCCTGGTAACTTTTCTCTTGTTGGTCTAGATGGACAGACCCAAATGGAGGGAAAGAGTTTTAACAGTATGCCATTCTTTATTAAATGAAGCACCATTAAAACTACTTCCATCCCTAAGTTTCCTTTTTCCAGGCCCACACCTCACATTTGCAAGGCAAGCATACACATGGAGGCTCAGTTTACTTCTCTTTACTTCTCTTTGCAGGACCGTGAGGAGCTTTGCTCCTCACCTCACTCACCCCACACATCCAAGCTCCACCCATACTTTTTGCCCTCACCAGCCCAGTAAACAACTGCCTGTTGACCACCCTCAGGTCTATAGGTGTGTGCACCAACAGCATGGTCTGCCCTTGAGAGGATGGCTTCCAGGATAGAAACCTGCCTATGCAGGTCCTAGAAGGAGCTTAGGCCATCTAGGAAGAGGAGTCCTGTGTCCTTGGTGTGCACCACATGGTCCTAAAGGGGAATGTGCCAGCTAGGTGGGCCCATCCCCACATCTTCATGGATTCTTGCCCCATGTGGAAGGACACAGCTGGAGGGGCCAAAAAGGATCCCCTTATGCATGGTCTCAAGGCAGGGGCTGGATCTAACCTGTATTGCCTCTGTCTTTTCATTTCATTCTTCATAACCTCACACTTCATGTCCTGCAAAAATAAAATGAAGTAAAATTGATCCAGCTCTCCTTCAGAAAAGCTAAATGATGAGCTAGTTAACTCATCAGTGTCTGCGGACACAAGATGTGAAGGCTTAGTCTTTAGATTCAATACTTGAAAGTCAGCTGGGGTCTTGTGCAAAAGATGTGATGCATTTTGTATAATAAATCTGTTTTTTCCATTAGCATTTAAAGTATAGCATACTGCTAACCAGACACAAGGAATGCTCTGCTATACAGTGAAAGAACCATGTAAGGAAAATTGCAGCTGAAGGACCAAATTAGGAATGTTTTCAATTTCAAGAGTCCAGAGAAGAAACAAAGCATTATATTGACATAGTTTGAACAAAGTAAAGGACTTTGAAGCTTGCTAACATTTTTAAATACACCTTTGTTAAACCTCTTTAAAGAATGACAATAATTGCATTTTTGTTGATAGTATGTCTAATGTCCAAAGGGTTGCTGTAATTTACTGTCCCTTCAAATTTGAATATGGTTCGTAGGCTTCTGTCTTAGTCCATGTCATGTTGCCATAACAGAATACCTGACACTGGGTAATTTATAAAGAAAAGAGGTTATTTAATACAAGGTTCTGCAGGCTAGGAAGTTCAAGGGGCATGGCACTGGCATCTGCTTGGTTTCTGCTGAGGGCCACATGCTGGTCAAAACGTGGCAGAGAAGGTCAAAGGGGAAATAGACACTTGTGAAGAAATGAAACCCAAGGGGCACCCTTGCTTTATCTCAACCTGCTCTTAAGGGATCTAATCCAGTCCCTGGAGAGTGAGAATAAGGAGAGTGTTAATCTATTCTTGAGGGATCTGCTTCCAGGACCCAAAAACCTCCCATTAGACCCATCTCCCAACACTGTCACACTGGGGATTAAATTTCCACATGAGTTTTGGTGGAGACAAACCACATCCAAAACGCAGCCGTTTCTAAAATGAAGTTAAGGGGACACAAACTGTATCCAGAAGCCAATGTAGTATGTTTTCTCTATTGTGCTGCTACCCAAATTTTAACAATGAGAATTCTGACTTTGATGTGGCAGTGATAGTCCTTAAAGTATTTGAAGGTCTTTGTCAGTTGCCACTTACTTTTGTGTAGGGGGA
This sequence comes from Mandrillus leucophaeus, assembly GCF_000951045.1. Lineage (NCBI taxonomy): Eukaryota > Metazoa > Chordata > Mammalia > Primates > Cercopithecidae > Mandrillus > Mandrillus leucophaeus. The sequence goes on from NW_012104476.1 coordinate 974,144, forward strand.
GCACATGCTTTTATGATTTTGATCTTCTTTCAAAAATATGTAGGTTAATTATTCTGTCATCTTTATCTGACAGACAATGGTTAATATTGTTTATTGTGTAAATGAGACGCTTTCAAAGAATGCTAATATTGGCTTTGAAAGGAGAAAATAAGCAAGTATCTTTAAAAAAAAAAAAAAAGTCTCACTCTGTCACCCAGGCTGGAGTGCAGTGGTGCAATCATAACTCACTGCAGCCTCAACCTACTGGGCTCAGGCAGTCCTCTCACTTCAGCCTCCTGAGTAGCTGGGACTATGTGCATCCACCATGCCCAGCTAAGTTTTAAAATTTTTTTCCAGAGATGGGGATCTCATTGGGATATAGAAACCCCTAGTATTGTCCAGGCTGGTCTCAAACTCCTGGCCTCAAGTGATCCGTGGTCTCCCAAAGTGCTGGGACTTAAGGTGTGACCCACTGAGCTCGGCCTAAGCAAGTATCTTAAAATGGGTCCTTGTTAGTCAGCTTTTTTCATTATCTCAAGAGGAGAGTATTAGGAGAGCACATTTTCAGACACACTAGAAAACTACAATAATACCTGTGAAAGGTGTATGACGCCTGGCCCGTGGTGGCCTTCTCATTCACCTGACTCAAAATTGGGCAGCGAGACTGATTGTACATAATCTTAGATCTTCTAAATGACTTTCTGCTCTCTTTTCCTTACACCACTGACTTCTCTTCTCTGGCACCCTTGCTCGTGAGATAAAACAGGGAACGGAGCCAGGACCAGTGAGCTGCCATGTGGAGTGCTGCATCTCCCTGAAGGCTGACCGTGAGCTGTGTTCATGAAGGACTCATTGTCACATTCTACCCAGAGGCCTCTAAGCTGCTCTTTTCTGGAGTTTCAGCCTCATTCTTAGGACGTGCTGTGAATGTGCTCTCCAAAATGATTCCACACACAAAAATCCTCTCTCTATAAGCCCTACCAGCATTAACCAGAGTCGTCCTGGTATTTCTTCTCATCTCTACCTGGGTAAAAAAGCGAGTATGTAGCAGATTTGTTTAAAAGGGTCCTCAGCTACACCCAGCCTCCCATACAAAAATCGATTTTTGGAAAATTAAGTCAGATAATGATGACAGAGCAAAGTATTTTGCTCGTGTTTTTTGGCTCAGTATTCATTGGTCATTATGCCTTAGCCTCCTTTTCTTCAAGCACTTGTTGTGATCTGTGGGCCTGTGCTTATGTTCATGACTATTTTCCAGAGCATTGCTGGGCTGCTTAACTTTTGATGCTCCAGTCTAAATAATGACTAGGTTCCTAAGATGCCCTCACGCTTCCTAGAAGAATCTGCCACCCTTTGAATTCTCTAGCAGCGCCCCAAAAGTGCTAAATTATACAGTCCAAGGAGGACAGTAATCCACCAAAGAAACAAGGGTAGGATGAATACAAAGGGAGAAAGGTGTTCAACTGAGCCAATTCAGGGAGTAACACATGCTCCCTGGTTGAACTGATTTTTCATATGGCTAGGTGGCTGGGTTCTGCCTGTGACTTGTTCAACTCTGCAGGCTACTAAATAGAATAAAACTTGCTGAAATCAGAGAACTTCAAGAAGATAAATTTTAGGTATATGTATATGTATATAAGCATATATTCATATACATACCCATGCTCTCACACACTCATACACAAACTTAAAGAATTCTAGTTTAGTGTAGACTTAACCCTTTGACAGTTAAAAGGGAGAAGTTAGAGTCTACAAAGTGATTATTATGTAAACCCAACAGGGCCTTTCCTGGAAATACCACAAAAAATTTCTTACAATTGAAAAGATGACAAATGCTGATTTATGCAGAACTCGGGACTTCATTGCTAGAGCACTGTCACTTACTACTTCCATTAGCAGGAATGGTTCCTCTTAACATTAGATTGGGTGTTTACACGGATGACAATTAGGACTGGTGAAATAGTTCAAATAAAACAAGAACCAGACCGGCATGGGAAGTGACCCTAGTTAGTTCCCAAATATTAAATACCTGTCTTCCCTCCCTTGTCTCTCTCCTCCTCCCTTCCTTTCTCCACTTTGTTTCTCACTTCACTCCTTTTCCAGACTGTCCTTCCCTGTCAGGGAAGACTGAATAGAGATTGAACCACACAATACATTGAGATTCTGCATCAAAGAAGACATTCAAATCCTGAAATACTATAGTAGGATCTGGTTTTCAAATGTTTCTTTCCCGGGAAAGTGAAACATTCCTTGCAGTCTTATAAAATAAGTATGTTCACTGATACTTCAAGCAGGAGAAATTCATTTTAAGCAGTTGGAGTATTTATATGTGACAGGATAGTAGTTCCTCCTTCTTTCCCCCATCCCTCCCTCCCTTCCTCCCTTCCTCTCTTCCTTCCTCCCTCCCTTTCTCTCCCCTCTTCGATTTTACTTTTTAATCAGAAAGTTCTTTTTAAAGGAAGAGAAATATCAACATTGTACTTCTAACATTCCAAATGCTTCATGTAGTTCCTTGTTTTATTGCTTTAAACATTTTTTCAACAGATACTTAAGGACATTTTTCAGGAGCTGTGCAAGGCATGAAAACCTGGAGATACATAAGCTGCAGTGGTGAACATGGAGGCGTCCAAAGTAGGCGGGAGAGAGGCAGGTACTCCTCTGTAAGAGACAGGGTGTTAAAGAAAGATAAATTATCTCAATAACTCTGAGATGACATCAGCCCCACTTAGAACTAAAGGCACAGAAGTCTTTGTGATACATATTTTCTCAATCTTTCCCTCTGTGTGTGTGTGTATAATTTTTTTGTTAATACACAGACGGTAATCTAATGAGCTGCATTTATTCCTCCTGATATTTGTAAGTACAGTGTATCTTTTCATTGTATTAACTCTTGTTCTACCTCTGTTTGGATCCATTCTGTGGGTTTAAAATAATGTAGATAACCAGTCACTAACGGCTGGACATTTAGGATTTATCTGGTTTGTCATCTGAGTGTTTATTAGATGACTATTGGATTTCCTTAGACATATTCTTGGAAATAGAATTGCTATATAAAAAAGTATGGAAAATCTGAAGCTACTGATAGTCTTATTTTTACTTGCTCTAAAATAAGTATTAATTTCTTAGAAAGAATTATTTATTTAAATTAAGATATTTATGCAGATGAAATACCCAAATATTCTGGTTTGCTGTTTATTTTTCTCCCATCACTCTACAGGTATTTATATAATTAATTATACTTTTCAAGTTTTTCACCCCTATGTTCCACATATATTGCTACCCACATACTCCATACTGTATTCTTTTATGCTTCTCTGAATTCTGTGCTTTAAAAAAATCAAAGCAAACTAAAAACGAAACAGTTCAGCTCAAATGACATTTGTTCCTGAAAACCCAAGTCTCCCAACTTCTTTGAACTGCTCTGTCTATGGACTCTTACAGTCCTGTAGCCTATTTATCTCATTTGTTAATTAGCTAGCTAGCTTTTAGGCTATGTTTTATTACTAGAATCCTGTTTCTTTTAGTAGATTGCAAACTACTCAGAGCTAGAGACTATGCCATGTGTTATTTTGTGTACACAGCTAGCAGAGCACCTTACACATCATAGGAATGGGGTCTGTTTTAGTGATTAATCTGTTCTGTTTTTACTTCAGCAGGGTTTGTGGAAGGGCATGGCCAAGTTGATGGTAATCAGATGCCTTCAAATATCACATTGACGATTGTCACGTTGACATGGAAGGATGGGAGACTGGCTTACTAAAAAAGCATTCTAGTTGTCTAGATTAGAAAAAAATGCATTTAGTTTTTCAACTGTCTAGCACCTAGTAGGTAGTCAGTAAATAGAAGCTTAAAAAAAAAAATTAGGCCAGACGCAGTGGTTCACGCCTGTAATCCCAGCACTTTGGGAGGCCAAGGCGGGCAGATCACGAGGTCAGGAGATTGAGAACATCCTGGCCAACATGGTGAAACCCCGTCTCTACTAAAAATACAAAAAAAATTAGCTGGGCATGGTGGTGCGTGCCTGTTGTCCCAGCTACTCAGGAGGCTGAGGCAGGAGAATCACTTGAACCTGGGAGGCAGAGGTTGTGGTGAGCCAAGATCGCACCACTGCACTCCAGCCTGGTGACAGAGCAAAATTCCGTCTCAAAAAAATAAAAATAAAAAATAAATAAATATTAAAAAGGGCTCAAAATTTCTTTTAAATCAATATTTTAATTTAAATAAATTTATGAACTTATTTTTTACTCCATTTCCTTGTCTAGGAAAAGTAGATCAGACTCATTTATAAAGAGCTGTTTCTGACTGAAAACATTTAGTTAACACTCTCTGGTCATGGGCATTCACCAATTAGAGACAGAAGCAGAACCAGTTGTGTAAACACTGACCAATGTGTTAAATGTAATTTTAAGGAAATGAAATATTTTTTATTTATGGATAAGTCTTGATACTAAAATGCTAAAAACTTTTCAGTTATCTGGCTGGCACATATCTCTCAGCAGTGATACTGTTGTAGGTAAAGTTGGCGTGCTACTTCCTTTTTTATCAGGTGCAGTCGCTCAGTTTATACATCCTGTGTAAATGTAGAAAGGTACTGGGAAAGCCTATTAACAAAAGGATTAGTAGGAATTTTAAAAATTAACTGTGACCAAAATTCTTTCTGCTCTAAGACATCATCTCTGCAGAAAAGATACTTGGTGAAGGAATAATTGGTTCAGATTTTCTCCCCTAGTATCTTTACTATCTGCCCTGAATTTCCCTCTTTACTCTTCTTTACTCTTCAAAAGAGAGGGTCAGTTCCATCAGCAACCAGGATACAAATATTCTCATTTCCCATTAGGTCATAGCATTTAGAATAATGTTCATTTTGATATTTTTAAATATTTTGTGGTTTCATGAGGAAACAATACATGTGGTCAAGCATTCCCTTATTAAGGGAAATAAAGCTCAAGCTCAGAACAAATGGAGAAACTTGTCCGTACATTTGCATGTGACATGTGTGGTGTAGACCAGAAGTTTAAAGAATATTATATTCCAATGACACATATAAAGCACCTTCAATTGACAGAGAGCTTAAATGATATTTTTTAAAGGCTAGAAGTTCATAGACTCCTTCCATTCGTGTCTGACATCAGCAAGCTCTTAATAATGCAGTGTGTACTTATTTATTGATCAGACCATTTAAGTAGTAAGACATGAGAAAGTGGACACTATTATCTGGTAATTGACCATATTGGAGAGTTAAGTGTTCTGACAAGGAACTAAGTGTGTTTAACCTTCAGATAAGATCAATTTTAAGATAATACCTACTTTAGTAATGAACCAAAGCTGTTAAGAAAACTTTGTACTTCTAAAGCAATGCTGTTTTGATGACAACTATCAGTTTTAATGATCAGATTTGTTCCTGACCAGATTGGTCTCCCAGGGCAACCTGCAAAGGAATTACTAACTTTTATCCTTTACTTACCATAAAAGCTCAAATGGAAGGAGACGGTGGGAAGTAGCACTGCCCAAAGAGTCATTCACTGGTTTGGGAGACATCTTTTCGTTACCTACCATAAGGCAGTCACCATGCTGGGGCTTCCATGTTTAGTAACATATCTGACTTCAAGAAACTTATGTTTCAGTAAAATGGTTTTCCAAGTGTATTTTATATGTTATATCTCTAAAACCAAAGCTTATGTTAGTCCTTCATTTATTAAAGAGAGAGAGAGAGAGGAAGTTCTCCTGTATTTGCCTCTGAGTCTTTTCCCTGTGACCTAATTGAACACCACTTGAAACCTCCTTCTCTTAGGGACAGATCCATAAGCAAATATCACAACACATTATAAGTTATATACTACAAACATGAACAAAATTGACAAGAGAACACAAAGAAGGATGTAGCTAAAGCTGCTGTGAGTTTAGGAAAGGCTTCCTAGACGAAGCAATGTTGAATTCTTGTCTTGTTGGATGAGTAGAGCTCCCCAGAGAGAGAGAAAGTGGAGGCAGTGTGAGCAAAGCAGGTGAAGTCTATGGTATGTTTGTGAAACTAGGTAGCCCTATTTATATGTCTGGAATAGAGGCTTTTGAAAAGAAATAGTGAGAGAGAAAGCAGGAAAGTAGGTTGGGCCCCAAATGCTGCAGAGATTTTTAAGCGGAAGACTAAAAATCAGATTTGGATATCAGTGAGGTGATGCTGATAACCTCTGGGAAATCACAGGAGCTTTTTAAGAGGAGAGTTGATATTCACCAAGGGCAGCAGTAGTGATATTTGAGAGGAAGGAATGTTCCAAAGATATTTTGGAGGTGATAGTGGATAGATCTAAGTGACTGACCAAGTGTGGAGAACGGAGAAACAAATGAGGAGAGGAGGTAAAGGTGATTCTGAGATACCTAACCCCAAAGACTGCATAGGAGAGTATGTCCGATACAGGGGGAGGATTGAGTTGAAGATGAGAATGAGGAAGAATCAGTTCATTTTGGAGATGTTGAGTTTGAGGTACCTGTGGAACATCCAGGTGGAGAACTTTGGCTAACAAAGTTTGGGTCCTGAAGATAAAGGTTAGGATTAGAAATACTGATTTATGAGCTGAGTGGCTCACACCTGTAATCCCAGCACTTGGGTGGCCGAGACGGGCAGATCACTTAAGGCCAGGAGTTTTAGACCAGCCTCGCCAACATTTGCGGAACCCCCTCTCTACTAAAAATATAAAGATTAGCCAGACGTGGTCTACTCCGGGGGCTGAGGCACGAGAATCAGTTGCACCCAGGAGGCACAGGTTGCAGTGAACCAAGATGGCGCCACTGCACTCCAGCTTGGGCAACAGAGTGAGACTCAGTTCCAAAAAAAAAAGGCGGGGTGGGGGGGCCGGGCGTGGTGGCTCACGTCTATAATCCCAACACTTTGGGAGACCGAGGCAGGCAGATCATGAGGTCAGGAGATCGAAACCATTCTGGCTAACATGGTGAAACCCCATCTCTACTAAAAATACAAAAAATTAGCCGGGCTTGGTGGCGGGCACCTGTAGTCCCAACTACTCGGGAGGCTGAGACAGGAGAATGGCGTGAACCCGGGAGGCGGAGCTTGCAGTGAGCCGAGATCGCGCCGCTGCACTCCGGCCTGGGCGACAGAGCAAAACTCTGTCTCAAAAAAAAATAGAAATACTGATTTTTGAAATCATTGATGAAGAACGTAGTTTTGGGAATGTTCACTAATGATGGCCAGAAGAGGAATATTCATCAAAGGAAGCAGTCAGAGGTATTATTTGATATCTTGGAAGGAGTCGTTTTGCAAAAGAAGAGAGTTCTCAGAAAGTGCAGATAGCAATTTCTGATACCATAGAGAGGACAGAAAGACAGACTTTGCTAGCTATTATAGAAGGCCACTGACCTTTAGCAACAACTCTTTCAGCAGATGCTGAGAGTAGAGACTGGGTTAGAATCATTCGAAAAGAATAAAATAAAGAAATGGAGACAATGAATATGTGTGTATTCAATGTTTAGGGTAATGAGAAATGAAGAAGAACCCTGGCTGAAAAGAAAAGCAAAGTGGAAGAGTGGGTGTGTGTATGAGGGTGAATTGAATATGTATGTAGGCTGGGACACCTGTATGTCTCTGGGATAGTAAGGGCTTCGGAATCAGACTGCAGAAGATCAAATCTCAGGCCAACTGTTTAATAGATACGGACCTTGATCAAGTTCTTCTGTGAGCCTCAGGTTCCTCATGTATAAAATGAGATTACTACTACCCACCTCTTGGAGTTCTTTAAGGATTTAATGAAATTATGACATAGAAAACACCTAGAACTCAGAGGGCACTCAGTGTTAGTAGGATGTTTTTTGTTCGTTCATTCTTGTAAGGAAGGGAGATTTCCCAAGAGAGGGAAAGGATGATGCCTTTGACCTCAGAGAAAACAGACGAGTAGGCATGGGATTTGGGTTAGAGGTAGAGGAGTAGTTTCAAAGTGAAATTGGACATATTTTCCTGGGTAATGGAAGGGAAGGACAGTGATAAAATGAGGCATTGGGCAGGATAATTTAGGATATGTTGCAGTAACAAGTAGCCCTAACTCTAAGTCTGTTAATGCAACAGAGGTTCTCTGTTCATATTGTATGGCCGACATTAATTAGGAAGAGGTTTCTGTTTTATCTCTGCCCCTCAGAGACACAGCCTCGTAGGAGCTCCATCTCAGTATTTGCCTCTGCAGTCATCATAGAGCAGTCACATGGCTACCTCTGACCTCAGGAGGCCAAGAAAGTGCCTGAAATTGGGGAAGCACAGGAAATGTTTGGTGATCAATGCTCAAGACCAGAACAATGAGTAGAGCTATAGGTATAAGTAAATAGGGAAGGGACGGCAGTGGCTTCTCTTTTTCCCAGTGAAGGAGGCAGCACAAATATGATCCACCAAGAGCAGCACGAGGGGTCTTACAAGAGTGGTAGATGTTTGGAACAGTTGTTTGTTAAAATAATTAAACGGGAACACAGCAGCAAAGGAAAAGGAAGTTGTTCTGGTTAAATATTTATCATTAGGGCTCCATGCAGAATGAAATGGTAATACAGCTGTGATTCAGTTTCTTAGTTCAGCTTAAAATTAGAAGCTGCCCATCAATAATTTTCCCAAGGGAGCGATTTCTACTGTAACAGCACATAGCCTAGAGAAAAGGAAATGCACTAAGAACAGGCTTTCTTGGAATGGGAAGGGAAACCATCGCAGGGAGAGAATGTGAGAGAGAAATTGATTGTACATCTATCCCTGGAAATAAAAGTGAGTTCCCTTTTATCAGTCAGTCTGTAAATACATCTGCTGCTGGCCTAGCACTTTGGCACTAGGTGTAATCAAGAGAAATTTAGGATTTTATTCTTGTTCTCAGAGAATGTATTGTTTGGTCAGAGGGGCAATAAAGCTCATTCTATGAGTTTGGGGTTTGTTTCATATATGTCATTTATTGCCCTAATTGGTATAATTTTGGGGGAAGAGTTTCATAGAACAGATGAGATTAAACCTAGGCCTTGATGAATAGATTAACCTTGGAAAGTGTCAAAGGAAGGGAAGGAGGGCACCAGAGTGATGGTATCATTAAAGGGCCGATGGTGGGAGTGAAAATGGTTTCTGGGGAAGACAAGAAGGAGAGTGGCCAGAAAGAAGAGGAGATGATTAGATCAAGAAATTATGGGACATCAGGTTGAACTGACAGGTTGCAACCTTATTATAAGGAGTTGGTACAATATGGAAGGAAAGCAGGAATTAAAGTTGTTGCATGAGGAATGGCATTGTGACAAGGTACACTTGGTCAGTTGGGAAGAACATATAATGAGAAGGATTAGTTAAAAGACTTGATAAATAATCCAGGTATCTTCGCCTCATCCACTCCCCATAAGACTTGAATAACTTCCTGTTACCTTCAGCATAAAGTCCCGGTCTTTAATCTTGCTTGCTCATCCCCATTTTGAAGAGACTACCAGATATGCAGAGGGTACTAGGATAAGGAAGACTCGGATATGTTGGAACCAGGGGCAAGCCCATGGATGTACAATTAGAATCTAATGATGCTATCAACAGGCTTCGTTTAGGAGTGCAGCCTAGCACCTTGCAAGGGCTGTAACCAAGCCAGATGCAACCCTGCCCTAGTAGGATGTTGGAGGTTAGGTGGTCTTGCCAACACAGACATCAAAGCAGAAACCTCTTTACTATTTTTTTAAACAGCTTTATTGAGTTATAGTTCACATACCACACAACTCACCCACTTAAGGTGTACACTCCTATGTTTTTTAATATATGCACAGAGTTGTATAGTCATCACCATAATCAATTTTTGAATGAATTTCATGACTCAAAAAAGAAACCCTGCACTCCTTATCCATACCTCCTTCCTTGCCCATTCCACTGCCCCAGCTTTCAGCCCTAAGTAACCAACCCTCTATTTTTCATCTCTATAGATTTTCCTATTCTGGGCATTTCATACAAATGGAATAATACAATATATGGTCCTTGCAGCTGACTTCTTTCATTATTTTTCACTTGTTTTAAAGGTTTATCCATGTTGTAGTATATGTCAGTACTTCATCTCTTTACATTGCCTCATAATATTACATTAAATTGATCCAGCACATTTTGTTTATCCATTCATTAATTGATAGACATTTAGATTGTTGCTACTTTTTGGCTGTGATGAAAAATGCTGTTATGATCATTCACGTGTAAGTTTCTTGTGGACATGTTTTCATTTCTCTTAGACATATACACACCTTATAGTGGAACTGCAGAGTCACTATCACTTAACCATTTGAGTAATTGCCAGACCATTTTCTGCAGTGCCCGCATTTTACATTTCCATCAGCAGTGTATGAGTGTTCTAGTTTCTCCATATCCTTGCCAACACTTGTTGTCTTTTTTTTTATTATAGCCATTCTTCTAGTGGGTGTGAAGTGGTATGTCATTGTGGTTTTAGTCTGCATTTCCATGATCAGAGGTTGTATTTTCAGAACTAAGGCATAAGCGAAAGCATGTTTCAGGGCTTTGACAGAAGACTGAGAAATAAATATTAAGAGATTGATTCACATAGGAGGATTTCAAGCAGTTAAAGGCTAAGAAGGAATTGGACACAGCCTTTTATAGTTTGTCCAGTCTGTGGTATTGTCATGTTCCATGGAAATGAATAACCAGAGGTTACTATTCTCATTCTGACTAATCATTCTCAGTCTTCCGCAGCACGAAGTTAGAGTCCCCTGAAAAATAATTTTAAATATACCAGTGTTCAGACCCTATCCTTGGCCAATTGAATAAGAATGTTTGGGGATATAAACCAGGTATCTGTAGTTTTAAAAATCTCCTCACATGATTCTGATGCACCGTGAGGGTTGAAAGACACCATTGTAAATAATTCAGCAAGATTAAATAGTAGAATGAATTTATTGATTGCGTGCACTGATCAGATAACCATCTGCCTTTATTTTGACCTGTAAGCTTTTCTGAGACACCTGCTAACTGAATTTGATCAAATAGATGTGAGACATAATTGCAGTGTGCAGTCTTCTCCAACTAATGATAGAGGAAAACCTAGCGTGTGATTCATAAAATCAATTAACTATTTCTCCCCAATTAAACCCCCAATTTAAAAGTTTTGTCACAGAGTTGAGTTCCTTCATTTTTTCCCATTTATATTGGCTACACATGAGGCATTTGTTTATTTCTAATTATTTCAGTCTCTTTGAGTTCAACATACAGTGATGCTTTTCAAGGTAATGAATTAGTTCATTGATTAGTTTATCTATTATAAGACAGTAAATTGATGTAATGAGTCACTGATAGATATCCTAGTAGTTGGCTCATAGATACAAGCATTTTTTATGGTTGTGTTGATTTGAACACGTGCCATTTCTATGCAATCCTTGACCTTTGTAATTGACCTCATGTGTACAGATGACAGCAAATAGATCAATCAGGGTGATGTCTCATTACCATATGGCCAGTGATTTCTCTAGGACTAAAGTATGTTTTTTCTCTGTAGGGATTGAGGACCATTTTTGTCTTCTGTTAAAATTCTAGGTCTAGTCACAAAACTGGAAAGGATGGAAACTAAAGTGGAATACTATTCGGCTAGCTTGGCACCAAGTTTCCAATGTGGAAAAGAATGATTTTCCATTGTCCAGACTCTTCTTTAGAGGGGTCCTACATCCCCAACTTAAAATTTGGGCTACACAGTTTCAGAAAATGAAAATTGATATTCCAGAAAGAAGAGGTAGATAATGCAGAAATGTCAGTAATTCGACATGTTCTGATGCCAACCTGGCCAGAGATGGCTTTGGTTTCATTGTAGATTGAGATTTCTTATAGAAGGTTTAAAATGCAGGGAAGGTCAAGTTGAGTTTTGTGGAGGAAGGTGTCCTAGTACTTTTTTAGGGAACCCATATTTTTGTCTTAATGGAACTGCTAAAAAACTGTGCAGTAATCCAGGCCTTCTCTTCCTCTCAAAAACAGACTAGGCACTGGTCGTATTTAGTCTCACATTCGTTTAATCTAGACTAAGTGGAAGCATGGCATATAAATCATTGATGTAAAGAGTATCACGGAAGAAATTGAAATGGAAACAAACAGTAGGGGGAATATACCTGTATGATAGCACATCCTTTCCATCTGACTAGCTGTCAGATTTCCTGGCCATTTCTCATTGTACACTTCATCTTTGCTTGCTACTTCTTTCCTTTCCTTTTTTTTTCAATACAAGTATTTTAAACTGCAACCTGTAAAGAAAATGAGAGGTATGTTACACATCCTTTAAAACAAAGAGGAAAAAAAAAAAAAAACACCCCTGTTAATAACTTCCACTTTGAGAGCTTGGGCTGGTTGCAAGGCCCAGGGGACTAATCTGCTGAATGTGGAAGGATATGGAGCCATTTGTCCTGGGAGAAGCACTACATTAAAAAGAAGAGGAAGAAGTCATGGGGGAAGGGCGAGGGTCTGCTGATGAAAGTAGCTGTCAAATTAGCAGGTCTGGAAGTTGTAGTGCATATTGTTATGAGCTGCTCAAGTTCACACCAGAGCAACCAGCTCCATCCGTCTTTCTCAGTTTACATTTTAATTGGCTTGTAGTTAAGTTTTTTAAACACTGCGAGATTGCTGACATACACTGCAATATCATGTGAATAATTTATGGAGGTTGCTCAAGACAAGCTTTTTTTTTTTTTTTGAGAAACCAGGGGGGAGTAGGAGAAGAAGGATGAGAGGGTCTGTGGGAGGGGCCAGGACAGAAGAGCAGACACAACTGCATGTGCTGTGCTGGATGTTGGATGTTAAATGTTTCTGCTGGTGTAGGCAGCAGCATTTGGGATTTCAGGGAGGTTTGTACAATACGATCTTATTAATAACAATTCTGTCAAGAGAGCACCCAATTAAATTGAATTGGGTTTATGACTCCCTCTTGGTTTCTGAAAATGAGTGGATATAAAACCTCTGCGATGTGAATATTGGATAACAAGGGTGGGTTTATTTATTTAATTATTTTTTGGTTGGTTTTAATGATTCCTCCTACTACTGAGAATTTGCTTGTTTATAAATGCAGGGGTAGGCATTTTCCCCAACCTATCTTTCTGTTTTCTGCTCTCAAAATAATCTAGAGAAGATGGAACTGGCATCAGTGGGCAGTTATCCTCACTAAGAACGTTACTGCTTCTAGGAGGGTTTGCTGGACAACTCTGAGTCTAGAATATCATCTAATTAACACCTGTGGGAGAATCCTCTTCCTCTGCTAAAATATACTTTTTTTCTTATTACAAAATGAGTAAATTATATAAATGTCTAGAGTACAAAGAGGAGAATAAAAATCACCTATAAGTCCTCCCCCCACTAATAAAATTGGTATGGTTTTTGTTTATATCCTTCTAGTCTTTTTTCTGTTCATATTTAATGAACATAATTTAGTGAATAGTGTATACTGTTTAGAAGTCATCTTTTTTTTTTCACTAAACATTACCTCATGAGCATATTCCCATGAATGGTCTATACGGAATGTCATTTCTAATGACTGTAGTGTGTATGTGTGAATTAACTATACTTTTATATAACCTATCTCCTGCAACTAAAATGCAGTGTTAGTTTATAATTTTTATCCATTTTAGACAGGCAAGTTATAAATGTATTTTTTGGCCAAATCTCAGTATACATTCTTGATCATTTCTTTAGGAAAACTCTGAGAAGTAGAATTTCTACATGAAGCAGAGTGAGTCTGAGGGAAAAATCATTAATATCTCAAGAATTTTGTCTCAAAAAGAGGGATAAAGCACATTTTTTTAATTAATGAAATTAACAGTGTATTCTATTAAAAAAGAAAAACGATGATAACATTCAACATGAAGTTCTTTGAAATTATTGAATTTTTTTCCTTGTGGGGTTTCTTAACCACAAAACCTATTTATTAGGATTGATGGAGGCTATTTTTTCTTTACCAATTGCTATATAACTACTTAAGACTTCATGTAATCAGCTGAGATGCTACAAATGTATTGCCTGTCAACTCCAATAAAAAAGTGGGCAGTTAATTGAAGGGATGTCTTGCTGTTAAACAAACTTGCAGTCAATTGCTTGTAAGTAACATTTAGTTTGATATGTAGTCAAAAGGCAGGAAAATAAGTGTTTAGGCAGGACTGGCTTTTTACAATGTAAAAAGAGAAGTGATTATTATATTGGGGTCAAGATGAGTCGCCTTTCAACTGGTATATTTTCCTTTTAAAAAATGTATTCATATATCAGAAGAAAGGTGAAAGACATGTAAGGCCTTAAGGTTGGTCAGTTTAAGATCTTTTCCACTTACAGTAACTAAGTCCTCATCTTCCTGCATCCCTTGAAGACACTGTTTTACCCTAATATCAAGCCTGGCTTTGAGGTCAGTATGTGTGTGTTTGCACATGCGCATGCACACAGACTGTAAGTAGATGAGTCAAGAACTCCCTAAACCAAGTGCCATACTCTGCAGATGGGAAACTGCCATCCATAGACCCAGTAGAAAGGCTGCAGTAGCACAGCAGCACTTGGAACAGCTGCTCCAACTCAGGCCCATTACCTGCTCCTCCTAGGAGTGCCCTGGTGCTCCCTGCACCTTTGTTCAACTCTTCCTTGATAATCCAGGATAGGATCACACATTTTCTAGGTGGTGAGCTTGTAGTCAGAAGCCCTTTTCAAGCTCAGCACTTTCAGAGGGAGGGTTTATCCAAAAGACACCATACAGATTCAATATGTGAAATGTTGAAATATTTATGAAACAACACATATATGATAGAGATTTATTCTATCTCAAAATCACTTGGATATGAGAGAGCTATTAGAAGTCCCACTGACTTTGTTTTGAGATTCCATTGGAGGTCATTGAACTTTGGAGCCTCACTCTGAAGCCAAGAAATTTCAACTTTGCCAGTAACCACATTAAAATGTGTGTACCTGGCAATGATGAACCAGCCTCATTTGCTGGTTTCCATTCTTTGTATTGGCTATTCATTATTTCATCAACAAGAATTTATTTTTTTAGTGCCAATTTTATGTCTAAGTAGGTAGTATGGAATGCAAGAGAAGGTGTAAGTTATGGCCATTCCCCTCATGGGCCTTTCAATAAAGCAAAGTAAATATGTAATCCACTTACAGTCAGTCAAGAGCAATATTTTTATTTGTAATGATTCCACATTTTAGCTTAAGAAAGTATTTATTATTCTGGGAAGAAAAACATTGGCTGAATTAATGGCAGATTCTGAACGGGCTTTGAGCAACATTCGGAATACAAGTGTGTTAAGTTTGGTGGCGTTGTTGAGGTTTGCTTTATTTCCTGAACTGCTATGAATTAGCAAATTCTAAACCAGCTGTTTTCCAATTACATACAATAACTTGTGCCTACCTAAGTCTGTCTTTCTGCCAAGCTTCTACTTGCAACTCGTTTTAAAATTTATTCCTAGGCCAGGGGCGGTGGCTCACGCCTGTAATCCCAGGACTTTGGGAGGCTGAGGCGGGTGGATCACGAGGTCAGGAGATTGAGACCATCCTGGCTAACATGGTGAAACCCCGTCTCTACTAAAAATACAAAAAAATTAGCCGGGCGTGGTGGCAGGCGCCTGTAGTCCCAGCTACTCGGGAGGCTGAGGCAGGAGAATGGCATGAACCCGGGAGGTGGAGCTTGCAGTAAGTCAAAATCACACCACTGCACTCCAACCTGGGAGACAGAGCAAGACTCCATCTCAAAAAAAAAAAAAAAAAAAAAAAAAAGCTCATTCCTAAATACCCCCAAACCAGTGGAATAATAGTAGGCATCACCTTAAATCATAATATTTTCACAAGAACATGTTCAGTCTTGAAATAATGGCCAGGTTTTAGAAAGTGGGAGGTGTGAACGGAGGAGTAGTTTGTTTTTTATAGTTAAAAAAAAAAAGTTGCTTGAATGAGCAGGTTGCTCAGATTTCTCTGCTGCTTTCTTCCCAGATGGCCAAAGGGAGAGAGCACTTTTGCTGAAGAAAGGGATGAATGAAAAGGACACCTCTGCATCCAGTTATTTATAGGATGATAATTGGTGATGGGGTTGGAGTTTTAAAATGTTTCCATGTGAACATTTTGCAATTTGCTTTACCTTCCTTTTCTGTGGTATTAAACACGTTACTTAATTCCTATTTTCATTTTGAATTGGCAGATTTCTTCATAAAAGGTCAGATAGTAAATATTTTAGCCTTTTTGACCACACAGGTCTCTGTCATATATTCTTTGTTTCTCTTTTTTTTTAAACAACACTTTAAAAACGCAACAACTCATTTTAATTTACAGGTTGTATAGAAACGGACTGTGGGTGAGATTTGGCCGGCACACTGTAGTTGGCCAGCTCATGCCTTAGAGAAACATGGCGAGGATATCCTGGGTGGGCATGCGTGTCAGTTTGGCCAGCATGATTTCCCTCTTCTGCTTGCTTTGTTCTCTTCTGGTCACTGGCTGTCTCAGGAGCTAGTCCCTGGAGCCCCGCTCTCCTGTGTGATGTAGTGGTGTGAAATGGTATTTCCAGTGGAAGGCCTGCAGGGGTAAATGCTGTCTCTAATTAACCTGTTCATTTAGTGCCATTATCCTTTATCTTGAATGCAGTTCTGCTCTGGGAGGATAAGGAAAGTGCTTAATTATAGTAACAGTTTCACATTGTCTTTGTTTGCATGATGAAGTACAAAAAGCCCAGGAGATGAAGCTGTCAGTCAGTAAGTGTCTTTGGGAGCCTCTTGGTTTTTTGCATTTAATAATCATGCTCTGTTATTGAGTGTTGTTGAATGAAACCTCAGGTCACAGTCTTTGTCAACGATCTGACCCAAGACATCTGGCCTGTGTAAGTTACAGCGAATGTCCACAAACTGGATAATATCACCGGCAATTTGTGGCTTCACTGGTGCCTATTTGCTTTTTGCCTCAATTAGAGTACTTTGGATTGTTATTTGTCTTTTTAGTGTGTTTTCTATCTCCCTAATTGCATGTTAAGTACCTATAGTCCAGGGAATGTGCCCCATACTTATTTGAAGCCTAAAGTCTTTTGGAATACCATCACAATATTTTTATAGCACTATTTTATTAACCACAATAAAAAATGTCCTATAAAAACATTGCAGAGATCTTCATACTCACTCTGAGGAGCCAAAGTCAGCTGAATGGTGTTTGGGTCTCAAACAAATATATATATATAGTGATAGATACATATATATAGTGATATATATATATAATATATATTGATATATATATATCACAATAAAAACATTGTATAAAATATTATAATTGTTAAAATGATAAACCATTTGGGCTTTAAATAGTTTAATCATAAACTATTTAATCATAAACTATTTAAAGCCATATAAATGGTTTACCATTTTAACAATTTTTAAGTGTATAGCTTAGTGGCATTAAGTACATTTGCATTGTTGTACAGCCATCACCACTATTCATTTCCGGAACATTTTTCATCTTCCCAAAGTGAAACTTCTGTGTTCATTAAACAATAACTCTCCATTCTTCCTTCCCCAACCCGGCCAACCAGCATTCTGCGGGCTGCCTCTATGAATTTGACTACTCTAGGTATCTCATAAAAGTAGAAACAAATAGTATTTGTCCTTTTGTGTCTGGCTTATTTCACTTAGCATAATGTCTTTAAGGTCCATCCATGTTGGCAGCATGTGTCAGCATTTCCTTCTTAAGGCTGAATAGTATTCCATTGTATGGATATGCCACATTTTATCTATTCACTTATGAATGGACACTTGGATTGCTTTCACATTTTCTCTATTGTGAATAATGCTGCTGTGAACTTGTCTAAGTCCTGCTTTAATTTCTTTTATGCATACTCAGAAGTGGCTATTGAAATATTTTTGCATCTGCCAATGTAACAACTTTTAAGCTCTGTGGAACTTTAAATGTTCTTACTATTCTTTCCTATGTTATCTGCCTATAGTAAAATAAATTTTATAATAAAGAATTCAATTATTAGCTATGATGCACAAAAAGATCTGTGAGAAAAAGCATGTATTCAGCCTATGTACCAGGCACTGAGATTAGCTCTTTATGTGAATTAATTTACTTAAGGCCCACAGAATATGTTATCTGTGTGCTACAGACAAGGAAATAAAGGCTTAGAGAGGTTAAGAAACTTACTTACGTTCACACAGCTAGTATGTGGCAGACAGGGTTCTACTTCAGAAACCATATTTGTAGATACCATGAAGCCATTCAGAAAAGTGGATTACATCTATATTCCTCATTATATTCCCAGCATGGTTAGCAGAAGGCTTATTATTTTCCATTGCATTATGTCACTTTTAAATTTCAAAATCAAATTATATAAAATAACATGTAAAATTCTTTGAAAGCTTTAAAAGGGCTATACACATGTAGAGTATTAACAGTAAATCTACTGATGGACAAATGTTAAAAGCTATAAGTATATGATTCAAAAACCATCTAAGAATTTTAAACTGTGGTCTGATTATTATGGAAGCTTACTGGAGCCTATCCTTGTGATTTGTTAGAACATTGTTTCAAATCCGTTTTATTCATATCTCTTCCAATTCTTATTAAGACTAGCACTGCTGTTATGAATTCCATGGCTTTTTTTGAGTTAAGTTGCTGGATATAAGCCAGGTTATCATATAATGTCCTTTACCACCTGTAGTCACTTTGGGATAGGTACTGTGCCCTCAACCATCTTTGAAATCCTACAACTCCTAGGCTAGGTTTAGATGCCAAATAGCAAAAGAACTATCATGTTGAAAAACTATTATTAGGCCGGGCACGGTGGCTCACGCCTATAATCCCAGCACTTTGGGGGGCTGAGGCAGGTGGATCACTTGCAGTAGGAGTTCTAGACCGGCCTGGCCAACATGGTGAAACCCCATCTCTACTAAAAAACACAAAAATTAGCAGGGCGTGGTGGCATGCACCTGTAATCCTCAGAAGGCTGAGGTGTGACTATCACTTGAACCTGGGAAGCAGAGGTTGCAGTGAGCCGAGATTGCGCCACTGCACTCCAGCCTGGGTGACAGAGCGAGCATCTGTCTCAAAAAAAATAGAAAAAGAAAAAAGAAAAACTATTATTAGACTTAATTTGTGTCATTTCAGAGGACAAAATTGAGGCCATTCTGTGTGTGTAGGTTCTGGAAGGACACATTTCAGTGCAGAATAAAAGATGTAGTTGTAGCTTGGTAGACTGACTGCCTTGAAAATTAGTAAGTTGTCAACAGAAATATTCAAACACAGTCTAGAAAATCCTCTCTACAAGGAAGTAAAGAGGATTCCTACACTAAGAGACTGAATTTATGAATCTTCAGACTTGGTCTATTATGACATTTACTTCAAGTGTTCTAAGAACTTCCCCTTTACCATTGTCTTATGTAGTATTATTTTCTTCAGCAAAAGACAGGAACTAAGAGTTTTTGGATGGCTTATTTGTTGTACCAGAGGCAAGTAACTGTGCTGGGTTCGAATGACTTAGAAGTAGAAAATATTTTGATCAGGTGCAAATCATGGTCAGGAAGACAACAGGGTCGACTTTTTAAACCCAGATTCTGCAGGGTGTGGACTCATCATGTACCAAACATGACTGACACTAAGCAAAGGATCTGGAGTGGTTTGATCAATATATATTGATTATTTGATTTATTGACTTTGCTGCAGTCTTCTTGGAGCTCTTCAGCATCCAGTACTATAAAACTCACTTTCATTGTAACATTAGACTTCAGCAAGGACTTAGGTATTTGGGACAAATGACATTCTCTCCTCTTTTCTGATTGATGTGGCTCTGGGATCAAACGAAGTTAGTGCAAATACTGGAATATTTGCTCAAATCGAGACCAAAAGGGCTTAAAATTCAGTGCAGGTAGAACTGTTTGTTTAAGTATCAGAAGGACAGACTTTGGTAATTTCAGCTGCATGTGTTGGTTCTTATTTCATTTTGGTAGAAATTGAGTACTGGAGACTGCCTGGAAGCCAGCCTCCAGCATTGACGTCTGACAGTAACCGCAAAAGCAGTCCCCCTTTCCACTGGCAGAGCCAGGACCACGTCCGTGGCTGTGATCTCAGGGGAGGGCTCCAGTCCACAGCCTGGGTTTATGACTGAGAAGCCTGCTTCTTGTAAGGTGGGGAAAACAGAGCCACACTGACCCCATAGAATTTGAACTTGGAGAAACTGTCGAATCCAAAGGACCCATCAAGGCCAGGGACAACGCCTAGTCTGAACTGGCGACCGTGGGCTTTTTCAGAGCCAGGTGTCAGAAATGGGTAAATATCAAATTGTATCTGATTAAAAACAGGAGGGAGCAGAGCTCCCCTTACTCACTGAGGAGCCAAAGTCAGCTGAATGGTGTTTGGGTCCAAATAATTCAAAAGCCACAGTCTCATGACCCAACCAAAGAAATATTCAAAACTAGCCTGAAATAGAAGAGCATGTTTTCAGAAATATGCTATCAAACACATTTATCTTTGTGAATTAAGTAGTTTTCTCTTCAAATGGCCAGATATCCATTAACATAGAAAATTATAGGATAAATACCTCTTATGGAGATGGTCAGATTCATGATTTCATTCAAGTTAAAAAATTGACAATGATACTGTATAAATAAAATGTGGTCTCATCCAACACTTTTGATTGTGTTTGTCTGTTACCTGGGGAAAACACTGAAATAGGAGGTTGAAATAATACTAAGAATAACATTATAATTATATATTTGAAAATTACTGATTCTATAGCTGTTTTACCAATGAGATATTGATGAGATAAAGAAGAGGGATAATGATAGCCCAAGTGGATTTCCCAATAATGCAACAGTGAAGAAATCAAAATCCAGTCAACATGGACATGTCTTATATCTTGATTGGAAGGTAGATAGCACAGTACATACATTGGTCAAAACTCAACCAACTGTACACTTTAGAGCTGTGCGTTTTCCTGTGTACAAACTCTACTTCAAGGAAAAAGTCAAATCACCTTATTTATGGAGCTACAATTTATGAGAAAGTACAACATTTAGCAAGCCTTGGGAGAAAAATTTCCCAACATTCAGGAAACTTGCAAATCATTTGTTAGCCCTAGACACAAATGTAAGAAAATTTTAATAATACAAATTGAGTCAATGATGAGGGATTTGAAGATTCTTAATATTGTGGACCTAAATGGAGCCTCTATGATCATTAACCCTCCAGTTACAAATATGGTAAAACAGAGATAAAGAAAAGGTTAGGAAATTTTCCAAAGAAAATCAGAGGCAGAATTTGACTAGATGGCAGGACGATGAGCTTAAAGCTCCTTCTCCTTTCTCCTTTGTCACATTGACTTCCTCCTCCTACTACCAGCTAAATATTCTCAAGGGTCTGTTTTCAGCTCTCTTTACCTTTATTTTTATGTTGCACTCCCATTGATCCTTTAATTTCAAAGTTGTCATTTCTTTCTTCAGTCAGTAAACACTTTTTGAGTGTATATCGTATACCAAGCACTGTTTTATAGGTGGGTGATAGGTGATACACAACTAAACCAGAAAGACTAAAAGTCTTCACTCACAGAGCTTATTTTCTACTAATGTCTATGCACCTGGAAGCCAGATACTGATTTCTGGAACAAGTATTCTCAGCAGTCCAGACACCATTGCCCTACAACTTCCCTTACATATCATGACAGCATCTCAATCTCAAGGTGTCTGTGATCTCCTCTCTAAATCATCTCCTATTTTCCCCAGTCTGAAGATCATCATTGGCTGTCCTTGTTGAATCTCTAAGTCAACCAATTTGAAAAACTCTAAACTCTTCCAAACTGACTTTTTCTTAGATCTATTCAGAATCTCCATGTTTCCTCACTTCTTTGTAATGTCCAGTAGCTTTCTAACTCACATATCTACTAGAGTCCCCAACTCTGATGTGCCCTGCACATCACTGCCTGGCTAATTTTCCCAAAGCACACCTCCTATACCAACTTTTTCCCAAACACACACACACACTCTTTTCCTTTTATTTCATCTGCCTTTCAAATTAAATGAAAATTCCTCTATCTGGCAGTAAAGACTATTGAAAGCATGGCTCCACCCTGCCTTTCAAATCTGACTTCTCCACTTCAGGTACCTGCACCTACTCCAGCCAAAGTGGATTCTTGAATGCTGCTTTGGCAGGCCCTAGTTCTCTACCACTCTGCCTCTGCTCATTGTGTTTCTATCTGGACTCGTTATGCAGATTTGCCCCACTCTGTACTCATCATCAACCTCTGTGTACAACTCACTCACTGTCTAAGACTCCTTTCTCATTCTGATCAGCATGGTTTTCCTTCATTTGAGTGTAGTCATCGCTCAGTGCATTGCATTATGGTCATTCTCTTCCTTTTTTACTAAAACAACATGATGCATTCTCACAAAATGATACATCCTTATTGAAAAAAAATTAAAGTATACAGAAGAGTAATGAAAGTAAAAACCACCCGAAGCTGCATCACCCAGAGATATCTGTTTTTGGACATCCCTTCAGATGTTTCTTTGTATGTACACACAATTTATGAAGTCTATATATTTTTCCAAAACTGAGATCAAATTCTGCCTTTTTTCATGTTGATATATTCTGATGCTCTTTTAATGTTGATCAATAGAAAACTAAACTATAATTTGCCGTGGCTGCAAGGTATCTCATCGTCTGGCTTTACCATAATTTTTTGCTTTTTGTTGTTGTTGATTTTTTTTTTTTAATCTTGTGTTCCTCCCAGTAGAAGATGCGGGGAGGAGTTGCTTAGCATGTGTTCTACCCATGTCTCGTAATATGCAAGTGAGCAGTCTGTCATGGTCCTTGACAGGGACTGTTTGTGACATACCACTCCATGTGATTTGGGACCTGGGAAAATGTTTCGAGATCTTGAGAACACGTTAGAGAGGATTGGCCTAAAGTCCTATAGTAAAGTTTTAGCCTTTAAAAAAACAATTATTACTGCTTTGAACAGCCTTATGCCCTCATTGCCTGTAAGAAAGCCATTCATTATTTCGTGTTACATAATCTGCAGAGAGCTTATTCACTTAGAAAGCAATGCATTCATCATAGCTTCTGTCTTATGAGTAGCTAAAAGCAGGATCTGTTCTGCATCTTTGAGGCATTCTTCGCAGCACAGACCTCATGCTATCACTAATTAGCCAGAGCATTCCCAGCCAAAAATCCCAGTGCCTGTCCTCAACAAAAAAGTCTGTTTTTCCACAGTAAGGGTAAAGCCTGCCTCTCTGTCTAGGGACATCTCCATAGGACAAGCAAAAGCAGGGTGGTGGTGAGCTGTCAGATCAGCCAGCACAGTGAAACAGACTGCAGCCTCTTAGGTGACTTACTATTTGCTGCCTCCCTTTCTCTGCAAAGTGGGATCTCCCTTAGACGATGCCTTTGTCCTCTGACAGAATACCTAACCACCATGAGACAAGCCACTTCTGCATTATTCTGAACATTGTTCCTATCCATTCCCCATTTCTGGCTTCCCCATTTCTGGCTTCCCCTAGCCAACTTCCAGCCACTTGCGTTAATGATGAATGCGATTAGCAGCCTATGCTAGTCCATTAGAGAAAAGAAAGAAAGAAAGAAAGAAAAACCATGAGATTGTTTGCTTGTCACTGGGAAGTGAGGCTTGACGAGAACATCCTCTCTGTCCCTCCCCACCGCCCCTCCTGCCGTGTGCCTGTGATCTGTGCGCATGCGCTCGTGGTTGCCTGTGTTCCATGGCTCTGCCATTTGCTCAGTGGGGGGACGTTTTCTTAGCTGAGCAGTGCACCACTCTGCCTGAGGGATTGAGAACATATTGCTTGGCAGGTGGGCCTACTCAGACGCACTGACTGTTGTTTCAGCACTGACAGGGAACATACATCATGCAGGCCCATTATGCCAGCATAAATCCATGGTAACCTGTTCAAAGGGCTGCAACCAGCAAACAACGTGTTTGGGTCTTAATAGGTGATATTTTTGAAACATATAATTGGGATCTGAGAAGTAATTCTGGGTGACAAGCCACTCCTTCTGCCATCCTAACAGAAGCTGGGCCTACAGCAAAATACCACTCCTGTCATGCTGCACAAAGATGACTGCCATTCCAGCTCAGCTCCAGGCTGCTGTGCACAGCGCCAATGGTGCCAAGAGCTTGTCTGTGCAGGGAAAAGAGCCCTCAGGTTTGAGGGTTTTCCTTTGTGCCTTGGTGCTCTGGACTGCTGGCAAAAGGAGCTCCTAGGATTGTTGATAGGCAATGTCGGAGCCTCTTTATTCAGCCTACTATTACAAGTTTGAAAGTGCTCTAGAGTTTGTTTGGTGGTGGGTAGTGGACAGATAATCCTCAAAGCAGAGGGTTCTGATCTTTGTTATGAATAGAAGCTATCTTTCTTTTCCCCCACTGGCCTCCAGTAGGAGAATGAGATATTAAGAAAGTCCTTGAACCGAGTGTGAAGGGGCTTGGTATCAGGAGCCTTGCTGGCTGCTTCCCTACACAGAAGCCAGACTTGTGGTGCCAGCAACTTGGAGATATAGTGGGTAAAGGTTGGCACAGCTCTGGTCACAGAGAACACTTTTCCCTGCATTTCTAGGATGAGGAGGTGAATGATTAGTTTACATGGGTTGCCATGCATTGGAGTCATGATACAGTTTCCTTATGACACACATGCTCCATGACTCATGTTCTGCATTCCTATTGTGCACTCTCACAAGATGCACCTCACTGCACATAATCATCCGTTGCTTTCTGCTTATCCACTAAACTGTGTTCTCCCTGAAGACAAGTACCATACCTTATTTGTACATAGCTGAGTGCTGGTTTCATGGGAGACACAGAAGGACTGAATAAAGGAAGATGTTCATTCATAAAAAGAAAAGCCACAAGGAGGTCATTGTGGAGTTATTGACTTTTTTTGTCTTCTTGATTTCTAAGAAATCATAACATGGGTATTTCAGTATGACTTGCCAATTAAATTATAGCTGGGTGGCAATATTGTATTATTTAACTCTCATTCTGCCACACAATTAAACCAGTATCAACACAGCCCGATATGCATGCTACAGCATCTGTACTTTTCTTTTGCTACAATAGAAGTAGTTTCCTTAAAGCAAATTAGAAAATAATCTCATGAGACCAAGGACTTTATAAAGCATAAGGACCAAGGAGGGCCAGGTGTGCACCTACCGTCCTAGCTACTCTGGAGGCTAAGGTGGGAGGATCACCTGAGCCCAGGAGTTGGAGGCTGCAGTGAGCTATCATGGCACCACTGCATTCCAGCCTGGGCAACACTGTCTCTAAAAATAGAAAATAAAATTTTAAGGACCAAAGAGAAGA
Organism: Mandrillus leucophaeus; assembly: GCF_000951045.1. Classification (NCBI taxonomy): domain Eukaryota; kingdom Metazoa; phylum Chordata; class Mammalia; order Primates; family Cercopithecidae; genus Mandrillus; species Mandrillus leucophaeus. Next base: position 999,406 of record NW_012104476.1, read on the forward strand.
CTGTTATGATGTGAACAGTAGCAGTCAATATTTAGAAAAGTTGTGTTTCTGATAGCCTGGCACGGAATGGTGATTATGAGAGATATGGGCTGTGTCACACTGTAGCAATGGCCCAGCTACCCCTCCACCAGTTTCACCACTTTCTTGTGTTTCTACTCAACAGTATGGTTAGTTATGACACAGAGATTTGCCAACCCAGGTTTCATAGCAACATAGACTTTGGTCTTCTGTCCCCAGATATTCTAGTTATAAGGCCTATACAGGAGCCTGGGATTATACTTTGAAAATGCTTTTCAGGTGGCTTAGATGCAGCCAGTCTGTGGACTCTGGTTTGGGAAGCACTGATTAGAAGAATACAATACTGAGAAGCCCAGTAGTTCCCTCAGTCTTACCACTGCCATGTGTCCTCTATATATCTTTCCTGGACCATCTGTCTAAAAATGCCTGATGTCTTAGACAGAGGCTCTGATGAGCCTTAAGAGCTCCTTGCAAGACATAAAACCAAGAGGCTTTTTGATATGGAAGGGAAATATCATTTAGTACATCTCCATGTCCATCATCAGTTCTACCTCTGAAATATTTTTTAAAAACACCTTTATTGAAATACAATTCACTCATCATGAAGTTCATCCTCATAAAGTATACTATTTATTGATTTTTGGTATATTGACAGCCATTTAGTAAATTGTACAACCATCACCACTATCTAATTCTAGAACATTTTCATCAACTATAAAGAAACCCCAGGCTCATTCCCTCCTACCCAGGCCCTGGCAATCCCTAATCTGCTATCTCTGTGGATTTGCCTATTCTGAACATTTTATCTCAGATATCCTAAACTGACTGAACATAAGTCCAGTTGTATCTGCAAATGTCTCTAAAAATATTTTTTTCTAATATTCCATTGAGGGTTGCTGGTTCTTACATCTTTCATGGTCAGAAAGGCTTCATTTATCTCTAACTTTTACCTACATTACCCTTCTGTAACATTAACTCATTATCCCTTGTCTTCTCTGCCTCTCTCTCATCATTTCACCAACACTCAAATTCTTTATAAATTCAAACATCATCATCAAGTCACCCCCCGACTTTTCTGTAGGATGAATGATCTGAACAGTCCTATGCACCTTCCCAGATTTACCTAATATTTCCTCCTATTTCTTTTTATTTAAATAACCAAGTGTTCACCCTTTTCTCTAAAGTGGATGCCTTCGTTTGTGCCCTTTTTTATTCTCTTTTTCATGCTCTAGAACCTGACTTTGGACTGCGTCTTCATTTTCTTTCTTCAACCTACCGTAATACACCACGTTCACACTTTTTAAAAATTGCCTCTATCCTGCTGCCTCGTCAAGATACCATTCTCTTTTTCTCATTCTCTTCACTGCCAGCCCTTTTGAAAGCACAGTTTGCTCTCTCTGTTGGTGCTTCTTTTCCACTCACTCCCACTTCACTTCTAGCAGCCATGACTCTGCTCCCATTACTTTACAGAAATGTCTCTCCTTGTAGTTCATGGCATCAAGCCCAGTACCCTTCCCTGACCCCATTCCCTGAGACCTCTAGGTAACCTGGAGCTCAGTTGACTATTCCTCCATCTTGAAGTACTCTTTTTCCTTTGGCTTCTCTGGCACTCCACATTATCCAGCTACTTTTGGCTCCAGTGTTTAGTGCCTTCCCAAATATGGGTGCCCACTCTTTTATCTGTCTATTTTCTCCCTTTCCAGCCTCATAACACCATCTGGCTCCTAACTATGTGGATAACTTCCAAAACTATCTTCACCACTTGGATGTCCTGCCAGCTCTTTAGACTCATTGCTCAAAACAGAACTCAAACTCAGGCTTTCCATCTTTCCTAATGTTGGCCATAATGTGACCCAAGGTTGAAAATTTGACTTTTTTCTTTCTTTCTCTATCACCTCCTTGGTTGCCAGGATGACAGGCCATCATGTATGTAATAGCTCTTTTATTTTGTTGAAGCTCTAGTTCTTCATCCATCGTCTCTACTTCTCAGTGTCATTGTCCAGGTCCAGGCCTTCATTGGCTCTCATCTGGACTATCACTAGACCATTCGATCGCTGCTCATTCCATCTTCCACATTACGGCCAGATAGCAGTCCTCCTTCAACACTTAACACATATGTCATATCCCTAGGCGGCACTCTTTCAAATTCTTCTAAGCCTACTGAATACGTCTTTAACGCCTTATCCTAAGTTACAAGACCTTCTATATTATTTTCCATTCCTTCATATTCTCTATGTTCTGTCCTAAGCAAAACACTGGTCATTCTTTCACCTCCACAATTTCTCATTTACAGAATCTTTCTTGTCCTGTATTCTTTTATCTAAAAGGATGTCCTTTATTTCTACCAACGGATGATTCTATGTGTTGAAATCCTCTCATCCTTCAAATTCTTTCTCTTCCTTGAAATCTTAGAACAGTATTTCTCTCTCCTTTGAATTTCCCAAATTGTATGAGGAGGCAGGGGTGTGGGGAGTAGGAAAGGACATTTAGCACTTTGTCTTGTATTTCCATTATTTATGTGCTTGTCTTATCCAGTTCCACAAAAAGTAGGAGCCTTGCATTTTCATTGTTATAACTCCTGTGACTGCTGATAAAGTATCTTAAATATACTGTATCCTGAATAAATGTTTCTTCAGTGAATGAATTTTTTAACTTCTATAAAATATAGAAGATGTAAAAAACTAAACTTGTAGATGACAGGCTTTATGTCAGTGTCAAGAGAGTTCTCAGTAGTTTCCACACTATTATTATTTTCAATCAATCTAGGTACAAGGTTGAGGTGAAAGAAACTTGAGAGAATTGTAGCAAACCTGCCATCATCTTCATATTGTAATGCCTTTGCATTTGCATAATATTTTATACCATTACAAGGTACTTTCACATCTTATCTGACCCTCTCTGTACTTATTTCAGGTTATCATAATATCCATTTCATAATGAGGAAAATGTATTCTGGGCAGTTTCAATGACTTAATTAACTAATGTCAGGTTATTGATTAGGTGCAGACCTGGACAAAGGGACCTGTTGACTGTCTTTAAATATTTGAAGAACTAGCATGTCAAAGAAAATTAAATCTTACTTTTTTTATTCTTTATTTCCTCAGAGGACTAGAATAAGTACAAGCAAATTCAAACTCAATGAGGAGATAAACTTTTTTATCAGATCCACTTCAAGATGATATTGGCTGCCTCTGTTGTTCAACCCAGGGAGAGCAAGCTGGCCAACCAGATAGAGGATGGTTTGTTGGAAAGAGCCTCCCAAAAAGTATAGGTTAACCAAGCTCCCTTCTAATTCTGCAATTTTGACTTTCTTTTTAGGTCAGCACTGTGTTACTACCCTGCGTAATCTAAGTTTTGATTTCTGTCTTTTTTTAGAACTCAACCTTAAGCAAATTTAGCCACAGTGTGGTCTGGGTCCTAGATTTTTTATGAGATGGCAACTCCACCTTATCCTACCTACTCCTTGCAACTGGTATTGGACCACCTACAGGTGGGAATCTAAAAGAATATATTTCCACCCAATCCTTCAGTGCCTAGAGCTGCCAGCCCAGTGGGGGAAAAAAATGAAGTTTTCAGAAAATCTCACAGGTGCCATCATCACATGTAGCCGGCCCAGTCTGGCAACTCCAGAAACCTGTCTGGTATTATGGCCATGGTAGGCAAGCCTAGCGTTCTCTCAGAATATGCCACTCTCTCATTCTGTTGGAAGGAGATGGGTGACTCTAATGAGCTCCAAACTTTTCCTTGAAATGGGGAGTTGCCTAAAAAGGCAACTGCCTCCAAACAGCCAAATGGAAATTATGATATTTCACTGAACTCAGAACCAAATCTGCCTTTTTTTTTTTTTCTTTATAGAAACATTTTATGTGCCATGTGCCTTGGGAGCCAAAAAGAAATCATACTTTGGCTCCCTGTTCCACTTTGCTAAGCTCAGATACTGTAAATACCCTCCTCTCCTCTCATAACGTTAAATTTTTCATGAATTCATCATAAAGGAGCCACTTTGTAGGTTTGGCTGGTACCAGTGAAAGACTTCATTTTCTATTTCACAGTAACTTTTCAGTGCAAAAAAAAATTATGGGTGTAATGTTGAAAGACTAGAATTATTCATCAAGTCTTCACTGCCTGCAAATGAAGAGAATTTTTCTAAAGCCTATCTGGAAGAATGCAGACACAGACATGCATATTTTAGATGGTGCTTCATCTCCACCGTAGCCACCTTATCTTTCTGAGAGGAGTCAGGAGTAAGAGAGGACATGTGCTTTCTTATTGTTTTGTGGATTCATTCAAGAGTCCACACCAGCTCACACATATCCCCCTTACCTTCCAGTGTACCTAGAACTCACCAAGGCACCGAAGAAGAGAGTATTTCCTTGAATTATGCATTGATAGAAGTACCAGTAGCTTTGTATGATAAAATGCAATGGTTCTCAGACTTTGACATGCATCCGAATCCTCTGGTGGGCTTATTAAAACACATGCAAGGCCTCATGCCAAGATTTTCTGCTTCAGTAGATCTCAGTTGAGGCCCAGGAATGTGCCTTTTTAGAAAGGTGGTGGTGCTAATGCTGCTTGTACAAGGACAACACTTTGAGGAACACTAATATAATGAAGAGAATTTAGAAATCAGGAAACCTTGGTTTTAGTCCTGAGTCATCTGCCAATGGCGGATCTATGGACAAGTCCCTGGGCCTCAAGAGTAGTGACTCCTGTGCTACGTGAACTAGTGTTACTTTGAGAATAAAACCTGAGGGTGTGCAAGAGAACACTCAGCACGCAAGGGTCTAGAGGGACTTGAAACATTATAATTACTAGCATGAGGAGAGTTGAAGGAAAACAAATGGAAGAAGTTTTAAGATTCAGTCATCCTGTCAAGTCCAGGCAGAGAATGGCCGGCACTTAACTGCTATGCTAAGAAGGGGCCAGCGAAGATGGGAAGATTTTAGGTAGTTCCCCTATTCTGTGACCTGGCTCTGAAAAAGTCAGATACCCTGCTTTATTCATATTCCATATGATGTAGCTGGGCTGTGTTAGAGCAGTGGTCCTCAAACTTGCCTGTGATTCAGAATTAACCTGGGACATTAGGTAAATACACAGAGGCCCAAGCTTTTTCCTACTTCAAGGAGCCTGGGCCTTGGGGTGATTCTAATACACTCCAAAGTTTGAGAATGACCAAATCTGTGCTGATAACTGTAAAACCATATCCTGTCAACCTGTAAAGGAACTGGATGCCCTACACAGTATTTTCAACCTTGTCTGCACATTGGAATCCCCTGCAAAGCTTTGAAATCCCATGCGTATGGGCCACTATCCAGTCCCATTGTATCCGAGTCTCTGGGGGTGGGGCCCTGGCATCAGTACCTTCCTACAGCACCTCAGTAATTCGCATTTGCAGCCAAGGCCAAGAAGCAAGCACTGACTCAGAAAGAGTCCCCTGTCATTGTCCTCAGCAAATACGTTTTGTTTGTGTTTTGTTGGCTTGTCTCTTTCCCATATCATGCGGTGAGAATATTGAGGCCGTCTCTTTGTGTCCAGAAACCAACACAGTGCCTCACTCTGTGCGATAGGTACTCGGAACATGTTGGTTATTCGAATGAATATTTCAAGGTCTTTAAATGTTGAATGAATGAATATACAAATAAAATACAACAAAACTCACCCCAGAAATCCCCTACATTTAACTGTTTTCTGTAAGCACAACCCATTGTGGAGTTCAGGCCCTCACAATAAGAGAGTATTTATTGAATAATTTGCAGAATCACAATCACAGAATATCTGTTGAATAATCTGTAGAACTGTTATGAACCCCAACTATACTTACTCTTCCAGGTGAGATGAGGAGTCAGAGAAACATTTGCCTTGCAGAGTGTTAAGAATGCTTAAAAAAATAATAAAAATAAAGTAAAATAAAAGTAAGCAAATTAACAACATACTTGACACCTACTACGTGGCATACATTTTCATGTGTTCTCACTGAATCTTCACAGCAAACTTGCATTCTCTCTGTTTTTTTCTGAGGGAAGAAACGGCAAAAGCAAATCACCAATGTTGGGAAGCACAAGGGAGTTTGTTGGGCCCCAGAGCTTAAGTTCTTTTCCAGTATTTATTTATTTGCTGCCATTCAGAGCTTCCCTAGCCACCCCTGCTGCTTCCCTGACCTGCTCCTGCATGGCTCACCAATGGATCCTAGCCACGCCAGCCCTCCCAGAGAACTTCCTGACTCTTCCAGTGAAGTTTCCCCTGGGAAATTCTCACTGGCCCATGATTTGATTGCCTGACCGCCTTCAAAACTGGTTAGATACCTCATAGTATGCTATGCTAACCATGTTAAAAAGCTTATTCTCATAGCTTTGCAATGGTTTCTTTATATGACTGTTCTTTGCCCTAGATAGAAGGCTTCTTGAGGGCAAGAATGGTTTCTTGCCTATCTTTATTTATATTCCCTTTGCCTAGCATACTTTCTAGCCCATTGGAGAGACTCAGTTTTTTCTAAGGAATGAATGACAGCAGAAACTCATCCATGATGAGCAAGGACCTCCTGAAACATTTCAGCATGTGTGCATGTGTTGTGCTTCAGAATATTTTAGAAACATTTTCCAGATTTAATTGAGGCTTCTGGGAAGCCTTGCTGTGTTCTTCCTCGCAAAAAATAGAAGGTCGTTACCAGGAAGTCTCAGTGTACCATATTTATCTGGTGAGTTTTGAAAATACTGAGTAATGGGACTAATGACTCAACATAGTATTTTCCAAACTGTGAGGTAATCTTTGGACTTTGCAAGATTATTATATTAAGTGTACTTTTTAGTCTGTCAGTAAAAAATAAAAAGCCTGTATTTTCACATTAGAATTCAAAGAACATCTGCTGCGTATTGTAAATAACATATTTTGAAAACCAACTGATGCATACTCAGCCTGCCTCCGCATGCTAACTATAGCAGGTCCTTAAGATAAGATTCAGTTTGCCATTGGTACCGCTCTTGCTTTGACATTCCACTGTTTGGTGAACCACCGTTTTCCAGAAATCTTTAGACACCATTCAACCCTCTAAACAAACTCAGTACGGTGAGGTTTTCAGCTTCCTGTTTTCTAGTGGAATTAGAAAGGGACCTTATTCCTAGATGATGATGTGTTTTCCAAGGAGTTAAACTTAGGTTTTCTACTGAGGCCATTTCTTAACCCCAAGGACATGAGTCCTCTGGCTGGAAGCTCAGCTCTTCCTGCCTAGCAGAGAGCCACCAGTTGCCACAGGCAACCAACCGCTCCCGACAGGAAGGGTAGTATTGATTTTGCTGGTCTGCCTGTAGGGGAGCCGGCCAAAGAGGAATGCTCAGAGGGGCTCCTCTGTCTGGGGTGTGCATTTGCACAGCAGCCCCATTCATGTCCTCCAGCCTGCATCTCACCTCCTCGGGAGACTGAGAAACTCAATCAGCTTTTCCCTTGTCCCTTCTCAGTTTGTCTTGTTAGCACTCTTTCTTAGCAAGTAAGCACCATATGTCTTCTATGGGAACTTGTTTTCAGGAGATTCCCAGCGCATGTGTGCTGGCTGGGAAGAGAGGAATTGGTGTTTTGCTAACCAGCAGTGCTCACCAGAGTGCCAGCTTTTGAGTCCTGCCCTTCCTGCTCATCTGCCCCGTGGCTTGGTTTGTCCTGGACACAGTATTTCACTGGATCTTACTGGGGTCGCAGAAAATTGCCTGGCTTATGAGGGATTTTTCTGAACCAAAGAGAGACCCTGTGTGGATGCCTCTCTATGGTTCCTCATTATCCTGGGTAGGCTGTGTCTCACAAGCACCTGTTCATTGATCTGGTCCTCTGTCCTTGTGGAGACGATAGCACATACTGATTATAGGCGCTCTTTGTGATGTTATTGGGCTTCCTTGCTCTTAGCCAGCCACCCATGCCAAAGCATGCAGCTGATATGTTCTGCTTTTGAAATAATTTGGTTTCTGTAACATGGAGCCCACCACCCCCCTTTCAACCTTTAATACCTGTCTTCTTTGAAAGCCAGCTTGTTGAGCATCCAATTTGTCTCTTTTCTTCTTCACTTTCCCCCTGTTTCTTTGCACTCAGGCTGTCTTTTATCAAAAACAGAGAGTGAGCCAATGACACCTCGTGGCAAGCAGCAGCGTGAAGCATTTTCTTCTTTCACCTTGACATCTTTTCGGCAAAGAAAAAGCAAGGGTTGGGAACCTGCTCTATTCACTTTGGCTTCTGCAGCTACCTCTTTTAAAACTGCTGGTTGTTATTGCCTGGTAGCTGTCTCCCTGAAGGTTTTACCAGTTGTTTTGAAAGGCTGGCTATTCCCTTGGGAATTCACCTTACACAGGCATAGGTGCATGTGTATGTGTATTTGTGTTCATATGCTATCAATTAGTAATGAAAAATCAGGCCAAGCCTCTTTGGCACTTTTTTCCCTCTACAGATGAGTAGTCGGTGTTCATAATAATTGCCAAAACTTATTTCGAGTTTCCTGGGTACCATGGTCTCATGTCATTCTTACAACAACTTTTTGAAGTAGTCCGCATTTTACAGAAGAGAACACTGATGACAGGTTATGTACCATAGTGGAGCTAAGACGTGAATGCAAGCATTCTGCCTTGAAAGCCCAGGCTATTCACAAATTAACTGAATTGCCTGGGCCTGATATAGTATCTCTCAGTCACTCATTTGAACTTTGCCAACCGTAGTCCTAAATGCCCAGTGCTTATCCTTGGAAGGGCTAGATATCAGCAAACATGAGATGAGTGGAAAATAATCTTTGTTCTAATGTTCTAAGGGGTAAGACACATTGCTACCAACATATGCCCCCTATTAGATAATGATTCTCAGGGGCATAGAGGAGATTGACCCCTGTGGTTGGGAAGGTGGGGCAAGGACCGAGAGAGAGTCGGGGGGGCAGTTCTGTTATAGCCCAAGGTGATAAAGGAGTTGTGATAATCACTGGATTGATAATCACTGTCCTAGAACCATAGTGTTCCTGTAATCATAAAAGCTACTATTAGCCTGGTGTGGCGGCTTAATCCCAATGCTTTGGAGGCTAAGGTGAGAGGATCGCTTGCAGCCAGGAGTTCGAGACCAACCTGGACAATATAACAAGACCCTTCTCTAAAAAAAATGTAAATAAATAAATAAATGTTTAAAAGCTACCAGTAAGTGAACATATACTATATTTCTGGCATTGAACCTATATGCTTTCATTTAATCATTCTCATTACGCTATAAGGAAGATACTGCTATCTCATTTTACAGACCAACAAAAGTAGGTTCAGAGAGGTTATCCTGGCTCAAACTTGTCACATCTTAAGTGAAAACAAACTTAGTCTTGAACCCAAATGTGTTTGTCTTCAGAGCCTATGCTCTATTCTTTCCTAATTATCAGTGTCTTTTTGCCCATTGTGCTATTTAATCAGAATCATTATCATTAATAGCTCATCCAACTGATAAAGGAGGGAAACAAATGAATTTTGTATTTGTGGACCAGAGTATGTGATTGAGCTGAGTATGCAAAGATTTGTTCCCCTGGTCTCCTGGATGATCTTTTCACAAGTGGTCTCAGTCAGCTGCCATGTGCTTAACATAAGTTGAAAGTTAGTTGACACCTTTGCTTCACTAAGGATTGTTTCCAGAATTATCAGTGCTTAGTGACTTCATAGATACATATAGATTTGGGAATGTGTTCCCAACTCTTTAGCTGTACAGATCTGGAAACTGCACTTAACTCTATTCAACCTCAGCTTTTCTATCTGAACATCATGTTAGGTAATTCCAAGATTTGTTTAGCTCTGAATGATAATTGCTGTTTACCATCAAGCCTGTTTGTTTTACACATACAAACACTCTTAACCCATGAAGTATGTAGTTAATTGAGAAAGTTAAAGGAAAAAGTCATAAAGAAGAAAATATACTATCTACACTTAATTTTTAAAAGCAGCTTTATTGTGGTGTGATTGACATATGATAAGCTATATATATTTAAAGTGTACAGCTTAATAAGTTTTGATCAAAGTACCCACTCATGACACCATCACCACAATGAAGATAATGAACGTCTCTATTCATTACTCCACAGGTCCCCATGCTCCTTTGTGGTCCCTTCCTCCTGCCCATTCACCCAGCCCCTGCCACATGAACAAAAAAACAACTGCTCAGCTACCTGATCTACTTCCTGTCACTATGGATTACTATTCATGTTCAGAGTATTATATAACTGTAATCTTATACCATGTATACTTTTTTGTGCTCTTGCATTCTGCATAATTATTTTGAAATTTTTTTTTTTGTTTTGAAAGAAAGTCTCCTTCTGTCACCCAGGTTGGAGTACAGTGGCATGATCTCAGCTCACTGCAACCTCTACCTCCCGGGTTCAAGCCATCCTCCTGCCTCAGCCTCCAGAGTAGTTGGGATTACAGGTGCACACCACCACACCCGGCTAATGTTTGTATCCTTAGTGGAGATGGGGTTTTGCCATGTTGGCCAGGCTGGTCTCGAATTCCTGACCTCAAGTGATCCACCCACCGCCGCTGGCTGCCCAACGTGTTGGGATTACAGGTGTGAGCCACTGCACCCAGCCTGTTTTGAGATTCATCTATATGGTTGCGTGCATTGAGGCCATTTCTTTCTTTTGCTGAATAGTGGTCCATTGTATGGATATACCATAATTAATTTATCTTTTCACCTACTGATAGACATCTAGGTTGTTTACAATTTTTGGTTATTACAAATAAAGCTGCTATGAACATTCACATGCAAGTCTTTGTATGGACATACATGTATTTGAACTTAAGGAAGTATCTAGGAGTAATATATGTTTAATGTTTTACAAAAATGTCAAACTGTTTTCCAGGGTGGTTGTGCTGTCTTACATTTCCACCAGCAGTGTATGAGAGTTCCAGCTCCTCACATCTTCACTAACACTTTGTATGTCTTTTCATTTTAGCCATTCTTTTTTTTTTTTTTTTTTTTGAGATAGAGTTTTGCTCTTGTTGTCCAAGCTGGAGTGCAGTGGCGTGATCTCGGCTCATTGCAACCTTCACCTCCCAGGTTCAAGCGATTCTTCTGCCTCAGCCTCCCATGTAGCTGGGATTATAGACATGCGCCATGACGTCCTGCTAAATTTTTGTATTTTTAGTAGAAACAGTATTTCACCATGTTAGCCAGGCTGGTCTCGAACTCCTGACCTCAGATGAGCCACCCGCCTCAGCCTCCCAAAGTACCGGGATTACAGGCATAAGCCACCATGCCCAGCCTCATTTTAGCCATTCTAATACGCATAAACTGGTGTCTCCTTGTGGTTTTTAACGATGTTGAGCATATTTTCATGTGTTTGTTTTCCATATGTATGTCTTTTTGGGTAAACTTTCTATATAAATCTTTTGCCCATTTTTAACCTAGATTCTTTGTTTTCTTATTGTGAGTTTGAGATTATATATATGAAAAAATGTTGTTTAAGAAATAATCTAAAATAAAAATAAATGTAGCCTTTTATGTATTTACATATGTATACAACTCCTGATATATATGTATACACACATATATATGTGTACACACAGACACACACACACACATTCTGCAAAGATTTTCTCCTAGTTTATGGCTTAAAAGTATCTTTAACTGTTATAAGTTAAAGATAACTTAACAGTATCTTTCAAGGAGTAGAAATTTTTAATTTTGATGAAGCCCAATTAATTAATTTATTATTTTATGTATTGTGTTTTTGGTATTATATCTTTGCCTAACTCGAGGTTAAAAGATTTTCTCCTATGTTTTCTTATAGGAGTTGCACAATTTTCGTTTTTACATTTCAGTCTCCAGTTTCTGAGTTCATTTTTGTACATAACGTGACTTCAATTTTGTATATGGTACGAGGTATGGATTCAAGTTTTTTTGTTTGTTTGCTTATGGATATTAAAGTGTTCCAGCACTGCTTATTGAAAAGGTTATGTGTTCTCTACTGCACTGCCTTTGAACTTCTGTTCAAATTCTGTTGTTCACATGTATGTGTTTATTTCTTCACCCTTTGCTCAATTCCACTGATCTAATTTTCTGTCTTTATGCCAATACCACATCGTGTGGTTACTACAGCTTTATGATATGCTTGAAATCAGGGAGTGTTAGCCTTCCAACTTCTTTTCAAAATTGTTTCGGTTATTGTAGGTTCATATATTTCCATATGAATTTTAGGATCAGCTTGTCAACTTGTGTGGAATCTATAGCTCACTCTGAGTAGAATTAATACCTTATTATTGAGTCAAACCGTGAACAAAGTACTTTTTCATTTGTTTAGTTCTTCTTTCAGTTGTCTTAGCAATATTTTGTATTTTTTAATGCACAGGTCTTTCACACTTTTTTTGAGTGATCCTTAGTTTTTTATATTTTTTGATGTTATTGTAAATGATACATTTTTAAAATTTAGATTTTCGATTGTTGCTAGTATAGTTTATTTTTGTATATTGATGTTAAATTATGATAAATGCATATACTCTTATAGTTCTAGTAGCTTTTTTAATAGATTCTCTTTGATGTTTCTACATAGATAGTTATTATGCCTGCAAATAAAGACAGTTTAACTCTTCCTTTTCAATCTGGATTACTATTTCTTTTCCTTGTTGATTACAGTGTTAGAACCTCCAAAACAATATTTAATAGAGGTGAGAGTGGATATTTCTGATCTTAGGGCAAAAGCATTCAGTTGTTCACCATAAGTATGATGTTTCCTTTGGGATTTTCATATATAGTCATTTTCAGTTTGAGAAAGTTCTTTTCTAATCCTGGTTTTCTGAGAGTTTTTGTCAGGAATGAATGTTTGATTTTTTTGGTTGTTTGTTTTGGTGCTTTTTCTGCAACTATCAAGACAATCATATGGTCTTTCTTTTTTGTTTTCTTTTTGAGACAGGGTCTTGCTCTGCCCCCCAGGCTGGAATGCAGTAGTGCGATCATAGCTTACTGCCTCCTTGAACTCCTGGGCTCAAGTGATTCTCCTGCCTCAGCCTCTCAAACAGTTGGGACCACAGGCATGCACCACTATGCCTGGCTGGGTTTTTTTTTCTTTCTTTTTTTGTAGGAACACGTTCTCCCTAGGTTGCCCAGGCTGGTCTCAAACCCCAGGATTCAAGCGATCCTCCTACCTTAGCTTCTCTAAATGCTGGGATTATAGGCATGAGCCACCACACTCAGCCAGGTCTTTCTTTTTTAGTTTGTGACTATGGTGAATTATATTCATACATTTCCAATATCATGCCATTCTGTGTACATTGTACATACATTGCCAAGGTCTTTTATTTGCTTATGGGTTTGCTTTTTAGAGCTCTGTATCATCTTTCTTACATAAATTCTCATCCCTAACGCATTCTCTACATTCTCAGTTTCAGTTTAAGTGGAGGGAGATCTTGGACACTTGTCAAGTTTTCAAGTCCTCTAGGTTTAAGATTCTATTTTGTTTTGCCAGTCTTTTACAATTTCCTTGTCCACACCTAAGTGGATAGCAATTTATCTTTAAGTTTCTCACCTTTAGTGAGTGTTTAAAACACTCTTCTTTAGTTTAAGAGAAGCAACAATTGTATGTCCGTATTCATAGTTCAGCAATGAAGGTAATTGTTAATTAAATGATATAATTGTAATACCCAGCACAACTGGTATTTAAAAAAAAAAAAACTTGGGATGGATGACAGTTCATTGTTGGTAAGCATACACTTCAGCGGAGCAGAGCAGAAGTGTGTAGGCAAACTAGAGAATAGCCGACTAGACTCAGATTTAGTGTGTGGTGGTAAGCTATTCAGAGAGTGGAAAGAATTAGTTACTCCCGGGAACTGCAGAAATGGAAGCTAAGAGAGCTTCTGTAGTTCTCTTTCATTGCTATAAACAGTATTCCCTCCCTTCAGCAACCAGTAGGCAGAAGTCCAGAGGTCACCTTCCATATGAGGAACACAAACTGGTCAACACTGAATTATTCTCATGATTAGAAAAACACCTGTGACCAAGTGTGGCTCCTTACATGGGCTTTACTATATCTGTAGCAAATAATTGGAAGAACCCTGGATTTAGAGTCAAGTGAGCCTGGGTTTGAATAGCAACGGCTATCTCTGTGTTGTTGAGCAGCCTTGGGAAAATTAGTACCTCAGAGGGTCATCTCAAGGAATAAGTGGTAGAGCATGTATGAGACAGACACAGATTTGTAGGTATGCTTTGTGTGTGGTTTGGATCCTTGTTGCAAGACGTTTACACTATCTAGGGTGGTGCATTCTACCCAACCAAGTGATCCTCCTGCCCAAAAAGTTCCGTAGCTCCAGCTTGTCACCACATTTGATGCAAATGGAGAATGAAGGACATTGAAAGCAGAGAAAACAGTTTGACCAAGGTTAGGTGGCAAGGAAGGAGAAAGCATACGTGGGAAGATGTGAACAGTCAGGATTGGGCACAAGGTTCATATTGAGGTAGAGGGGCAGACAAGCTGAAAAGCCACCTGATGTGTGACCATGCCAAGCCTTGAAGATTGGTTGGATTCTCTCATCTCTCCCCTCGCACCTTATATAGGAGGTTGGTAAGCAAGGGAGAGCCACTGAAACTTTTCTTTTTAAGGGAACTCCATCGTGAGAGCTGTGCCAGGGAGTCTCAAACCTTGACTGTATCAGAATCACCTGGGAGCTTGTTAAAAAATACATATACCTTGGGCCCCACCCAGACCTACTCAATCCTAATCTATAGGCTGGGGTCAAGTCTTCTGTATTTTTAACAAGCTCCCTAGGCAATTCTAAGTTTAGAAACCACTGCTTTAGAAGGTTAATCTGGCAGCAGTGTACAAGATGGATTGGAGCTGAGAGAGCCTGGAGGTTCAGAGACCTGCTTGCAACAACAATCCCGGCAGGAGATAATGAGGTTGGGGGCTGTGGGAATGGAAAGGAAGAATCAGATATGGGAGGTATTTTTGAGAGGCAGTCAGCAAGGACTGGGTAACCAATTTGATGGGGAATGTGAGGGAGAAATGGGACTGAACAAATAATGTCAAGGTTTAGAGAAGCTGCTCTCCATGGCATGAAGGGAGAGGTAACAGAATCCCCTGGGGACCTTAGTCAAATTGCACACACCTGCTCCCCTTTCTGTGCTCATCCTCCACATCTTTCTCCTTCCCTGCAAGTTCCCTGAGATGTGTGCCAGGAGGGAGCACATCAGCTCCTCGTGGGGAAGCCTGCGCGTGTAGTTTGAGGGGAAAACTTTTCCGGGTGACACTTCTGTTGTGAGCCACTAGTTTGGCATCTTTGAGCCTGTGAGCATAGTGGTGTGGTGAGATTAGGAGGAAGGAGGGGATTGAGCTGGAGCTGACCACAGGATGTGGAATAACTTCTGGAGGCTGTGGAAATGTGAGTTCAGAGCTGGGGAGCAAGAGGTGGGCTGTGATATAAATTCAAAAGGCCACTGCATGGAGGTCATGGTGAAGACAGATGAGACTGTGGAGAGAAGAGAGGAAAGGATCCAGAGTGAAGCTTGAGGAAGGCCTATGGTTAGGAGTCATACGCAGATGAAGGGTCAAAGAAGAGCCGGCTGCAGAGGTGGGAGGAGACTGCTCTACCTCGAGGTCAACGCATGAGGCAGCCGTCTAGAAAGATCTGCAAACAGGAGGGCAGAACTCTAGTTCCTCTGCCATCCTTCCACCAGCGTGATTTTGTGCAGGAAGCAGTCCAATCTCCTGGCAGTATGTGGCACAGTCATGCAAAGGGGTTAACACTGTATAGGACCACACATTTGAAAAATTTCTTTACAAAATCCAATGTCTTTTGAGCTGATGTACCAGAGACTGACAGGCTTTAACTTCTTAGACTATTCCCCCCAGGTTTCTCATCAACTCATAACCTTCTATACACATTTTTGGCCCAGCACAGCCAAATATAAGGTATTAAAAATCATTATAGTGCTTTGGGGTCCTTGCTCCCCCCAAAGATGCAGACATGCTGCCTATATTTTGTGATGTCACACTGTGAAAATAGGATGTTGTGTTTTGGAGGCACCTCCAGGGTGCCCAGCAATTGACATGTCTTAAGTGAAAGAAAACAAATTGAGTGAGCAACAGTAGAAAAAAAGGACATTTGTATCAGCCCAGGAAATAAAGAATTACGCAGAGATGCTATTTATGCTGCTGTGAAGCTGTGACTCTTGATAGGGACAGCATAAAGGTTGTCCACTGCTGACATTGGCAAGACTCCAGGCTGACCAGAGCTGCTCCAGTGAAGTGGGGTCAGCTGTCTCAGAAGGTGCTCTGTGAAGCTGACACTGAATCACAGTTTGCTGTAAAAAGGGCTTACACATGTAAAACCTTGTATTTTGTCTTAGAAGTACCCTGGAAACTATCACATTTTCTTAGTAGAGACACAGAGGCATCAAGTAATGAAGAAACGATTCCAAGGTTCCAGAGCTCCTGGGTAGTTGGGAAGGAGATTGAACCTACAGTTCTGGTTTGTGGGGTACAGAGAGAAAGGCTTGCATGCCAGAAGAGCCCATTAAAGAATCACTTGGCGATGGGCACGGGTTAGACTCCAGTCTGCCGCTTCTTAACTGTGTGACCTGGGGCCATTCATTTGACCTTTCTGAGCTTCAGTCTCCAATTGTAAAGGGCAGAAAATCATATTTACCTCCTGAGAGTAGTTTCAAGAATTAAGGATGAAGGCATCATTAAAGTGTTTGGCATGAAGTTGATCCCCCCAAATCGATGCCTGTCGCCATAATTACTGGGTTTTCCCCAGTCATCTGAACACTCATGTACTCCCCTGGATGCACCCGAAGAGACACTGCTGTTTTCCTTTGGCATCCCTAGTTTGGATTTTAAATACTTTTTTCCTCATTAAAATAATTTTATAGCTGGCAGGAGCTTAGGTGTAGTTGAAATAGTACTGTTAAGAAGGTCTGTCCTTCAAGACATTTGTATACTGAATGGGACTTTTTGAGTGGGCCTGGACACCAGGATTTTACAGGAAAGGTACCATAGCTCCCTTTTTTACAAGTGAACTTTTATTAAGCCACCAGCTCTCAGAACTTGCAGAATTGCTGGAAAATTGCCTTGGGCAGGGTATGCAATCACAAAATAAAGATAACAGGATGTGAGTCTTTCCAAAGCATGGGAAGAGCATGCTGTAACTTCTCACCATCCCTACCCTGGGCAAAGATGCAGCTAACCAGCTGCACTGATACTTGGAATTAAGTCAGGAGACTTGGCCAGGGGCCCCCACCATACTACACCTTGGGCCCGACTGCCACTCTCAGTACAGGTTGCTAATTTAAATGCCATCCCCTGGCACTGCATGTTGAAACAAACTGGAAAATAGCAGGGCCTTTCTTTCATCAGATCATCGATATCTGCCTGGCGCCTGCCTGCCCACTGTGGCCAAGAACTTGCCTTCCTGTGAGCATCCTCCAGTGAACAAATACCTCAAAGACTCCTGACCTCTGGGACTTGACGACTCCTGTCCATTTTTCTCTCATTCTCTCAGCAAAAGAAATTACTTAAGAATGGGTGAGGGATGGAGATCTCTCTCAGCTCCCTGTGGGGTCTTCTTTCCTGAACAAACTGAGCAGAGCCACAAAAGAATACATAAGGAAGGCTTGGCAGAATGTTTTGATACAAAATTCATTACAGGTTTGTTCATGTGCTGGGCAGTTGGGGTCCTCTTAAACCTGTGTAGACACTGCAGTCCTTTTGGTTCAAGTTTTGTGTTTAAAGACAGGTTTTTGGAAGGAGATCAAAGATGTCAGATTGCTGGGCTGATTCTTAAAAGAACTGATTTGGGGAAAGGCTTAAAAACATTCATACCCAGGTTTGAAAACAAGAAGCAGCAATGAGTCCAGAAAGCTTGGTGACATGGATAACAGTTGTATTTTTAAGAAAAAGAGAATTTGAATGTCTTCTGCACACCTTATCCCTCCCTAATCTCCACATCTTTCACATGTATTTTTCTTGTTTTGTAACACTGGCTAAGACTCAAGTGTACAAATCCATCATCCACCACCCGACCCCCACCTTTGAGTGGGCAGAGGGTGTTGTGGAGGTGACCGGAATTCATCGGGGTCATATCTAAGCATGATTTAAGAGATCCATTTGGGACTTCGTCTTCTTTCTTTTGTGTTTTTTCTTCCTTCTTTACAGTACACCATCAATAGAGATTTGTTGGCTTGTCATCCAATTTCCTAAATTTCCTGACTTCTCCCTTGTCTGGCCTTTATTATTGTCTATATCTCTCTGGCTTCCAGGTGATAAAAATGCTCACATTTTCAGCCGGGCACGGTGACTCACGCCTGTAATCCCAGCCGAGGCGGGTGGATCACAAGGTCAGGAAACCGAGACCATCCTGGCTAACATGGTGAAACCCCGTCTTTACTAAAAACACAAAAAATTAGCCGGACGTGGTGGCAGGTGCCTGTAGTCCCAGCTACTTGGGAGGCTGAGGCAGGAGAATGGCATGAACCCGGGGGGCAGAGCTTGCAGTGAGCCAAGATCGTGCCACTGCACTCCAGCGTGGGCGACAGAGTGAGACTCCGTTTCCAAAAAAAAAAAAAAAAAAAAAGCTCACATTTTCTTAGGAAATACTCAGTTGTATTCTCTTTGCTGTGAAGGCTCCTTTGTCTACTCCATCTCCTCCATTCAGGGGAGGTTTTCGGAGATAATGAGTGAACTCAGAGGGATATGATGTGCCTTTTCCAATCAGGGTCTACTTCCAGTTTTTCAGGCTTGTTTTAGAGTGTGTGGTTCAGGCATAGAGAGCAGGGGTTATTTGGACACCCGGAGTTACTTGGCTATGCTACCCACTACCTTTTAATCTGAAGATACCTCATTGCATTGCTCTGCATATGTGCAGAGGAAATTTGGGACCCTGGTCACCTTTGGCATATCTTGATAGTTGTATGTGCCTGCTTGTTGTTGTTGTATATTGCTTCAGCAATATGGCTCATCATCTTTCTACATAAGAAGATATAGGGGAAAAGAAAACACCACCATAACCAAAACTGCAGAAATGAGTTTCATAAGCATTTTCTGTAACTGCTGCATCTACCCAGATCCAATAGGAATTGGAGTGCATTGGCATCATTAGAAACCAGGGCAAAAGTTCCTGCTGCAATATAAAATCTATAGATTATGCTTGGAATCAGTGAAAACCATTGCCCTTTATGCCAGCTGCTTCCTGAAGGAGCCAAGAAAAGTGGATAGTTCAGGGGAAATGCAAATATAAGCTCCCTCCTACCTATAGCAGGAAATTAGAAACCTCTTTGGTTAGCACAAACGGATTATGATTTTTTTGCGAGAGAGAACAGGAGAGGGGAAAGATACTTGAGGTGGCATTGTATACCATAAAACTATATTTATGTGCTAAGACAAGCAATTGATGTTGTTCTATAAAATATAGTAAACACCTCCTCCCTGCCCTTTTCAATGTCAGTCAGAATTCAGAATCATGAAATTTTATAGTATTACTGGTTAGAAGGGCTTCCCACTGGGAGCAGATGCCATCTCTGTCTTCATAGACTCAGAGAAAGTCCTGACATGTTTCATGGCGTTCGTACGTGGAAGTCTGTGAAATGGAAAGGAAAACAGCTTTTTCTGTCAACCTGTCACTGATATAAGCTTTTACATTCCATCAGAATGACTAAACTTTAAAGCTGTTTTCTTCAGTGCTGAGTATCTCTCAGAACTCCCAAGTGTTATCAGATTGATAGAGTCCCAGCATATGATAGAAGACCAAAGCATTTTGTGGCATGATATTAAAAATTCATTCAAATACTCGATAAAGCGTGGTTGACAAAAGTGTGAAATGGAATAAGGTAGAGTGAATTTCTTCATGGTTTATTGCCCTTGATTTCTCTCCACAAAATAAATAGACAGAATGGACTAAAATCTCTTCTTTATGAAGGTGGGATCCTGGCAGCTGAAGGCCTGCTCATAAAAATCCTCTCTGTGCCACATACCCTTGCAGTGTTCAAAGTTGGAAGCAATGGAAATTTATTGCCGTTATACGTATTCATGTTTCAGACTGAGTGAATATGTAGGGGATGCTTTTATGAGGTTGCTGAGACCCTATTAAGAATAGAGAAATAAAACACACTTGTTTTTCCCTTGAAGCTTGTTTTTTTTGGGGGGGGTGGTTCGTGATTTTAGTGATTATAGTGGTATTGGCAATTCATGGTGGTGGTGGCGGCCTGGTGGCAGTCCTCCCACAGAAGGTATTTAAAAGAAAACACTCTTTTCATGGTCTCCCTTTCCTGCCTGCCATCTTGTTTTGAAAGAGAAGCATAAAATAGCAAATCTTTAAAGCCACTGCAAGCCAAGCCTATGTTTTCATCTGTCTCCCTCCCTTGCCAGGCCTCCCTCTGCCTTTCTGACCTGCCACCCCCTTCCTTCCTTCTGTCCCTCCCTCTTCTCAGAGGACATGGGGAGTGAGAGGCTTCCCCCTGCTTCCCTGCAATGGTGGGACAGAATGCCTCATTGGTTTCAGATATTAACTTCTGTGCTGAAAACCCAGTTGGAGCTGGTGTGACAAATGGATTTTACCTGCTGCTGGAAAACACAGCCCTGTCCCACCCGCCTGCACACACAAGCCCTTTTCCCCATCTTGCAGAGCCCAACCCAGGGAGTAGGGAACGGAGAGCTGCCCCGCGGCACCATCTGTTTCTGCCAGCATCTATGTTGGGCCCCGCCGGTTACATCTGTTGAGAAGAACAGTGTACTTGATGAGTTGTTGGAAAGAAATGTTTAGTCTCCCCCATCATCTCTGTTGGCCATTATGAGGCTGCTGGGCTCACGTGGGTGTATCTATGTGTGCTGCCTCTCAGGCCTCATCTGTATCAATTGGAAATCAGTCACTGGGAGTTAGTTGCAGTCAGCAGGGACCCAAGGCATTTCCCAGTGACATCAATTCATCTTCTCTTGCAGAAATTCAGGAAACAATTAAAATTCTGATGCGTTCCAGGGAGGATTTCAAATAAATCAGCCGATAGCTGATATCTTGTAACTCTTGGTAGCAAAGCAAAATTAACAACCCAGCCGCATCTGTGTACAGTATGCTAAAATAAAGAAATTAACCATGCATCACCTCCAATAGAGGAAGCAGCTGGCCTGTTCTCAACCTTTCCATAAGTACCCAAAAGCTACTGCTTTGTTAAGTTGTCATTCTCCTTATGGACATCAAGGACTTCCTGCGTATGCCAAAAACTGAGCTGGCCAAATAATCGGTAAGTTATGGAAAATCCAGGCACTGATTAAACTCAGTTATAGCTCCCATGTTATGCAGAGGAAAGCTGACATTTTGAGGCGAACCCAGTTGATAGCTGCTGAGGAGGTAATATAGGATGCAAGTAGGTTTGGCAGCAGATTTAGCCGGAATTTTGTCAGAATTTGAGGATTTTAGAATCATAATCAGATAGCCAGTATTCTCTCTCTCCCCTCAAACCAAATGCATTGTGCAAGAACTTGTGTTAATTATCCCTGTTAATTACAGTGATACCACCTCAGTTTTTCCAGGCTCTTTTTTGCAGGTGTCTTTGCAGTAATTTTTTGTCTTACCACTTGCTGACCAATAGAACTCATCATTCTTCCTAGATTCTCTTGAAAAGTAGCATAACAAGAACTGGTCGGGAATAATGTTCCCTTGAAAAATAAAAATCTCAGCATCACACGCAAGTAAAAGCCATGTGCCTTATTGAAGTTCTAAGCCTATATTGTGTGTGTGTACATGCCCGTCACATAAAAATGTAATCGTTTATTAGTTTGAGTGGATTTTTTTTCCCTGGAAAGATGCGTAAAATTTTAAAGTAAAAAGAATATAGTGGGCCGGGGAGGTTGCCCATGCCTGTAATCCCAGCACTTTGGGAGGCTAAGGTAGGAGGATTGCTTGAGCCCACGAATTCAAGACCAACCTGGGCAACATAGTGAGACCTCGTCTTTACAGAAAAGTCAAAAAATGAGGTGGGAGGATCGCTTGAGCCCAGGATGTTGAGGCTGCAGTGAACTGTGATCTCGCCACTGCACTCCTGCCTGGGTGACAGAGCAAGACCCTATGGCAAAAAAAAAAAAAAAAAAAAAGAATACAATGGCTGGAAAACAAAACATCACTTGAAAATTTTCCCACCTTTTAAATTGCCAGCACTGGGAAGGAAGGGGGCAGGTATGGTGGTGATCGTAGGGTGAGCTCAGGACGTGGTGGTTCATAGGGTGGGCTTAGTGAGAATCACATTAGGATGAGAGTAAACTCTTAAGCAGAACCACAGTGGAGACATTCAAGAGTGATAGAGAGGGAATGCCATTCCTCTCCCTGTAAGAGGGCACACTATGAGAAAGGTCAAAGAAGTAAGGAATGGAGGAAGATAGGGAGGGCTAATCAGGGCAGAGAGAACAGGAAAGGGTCCACTTAACCCCTTAAAAACAGCAGCTGTTTTCACCCACCCAGTGCTTACAGCACCTGGTGCATTCTGGGTACTCAGCATACAATCCCTGATAATCACCACAATTTTGCCGACAAAGTACAGCTGTAAATTACTTCCCCCACCACTCCCCAGTCAGCAGGGAGCTGCTTACTACTGACAATGAGTGAAAATACTCAGGTACTCTTATATCTAGAGATCATGGAGAGAAGTAGTTAGGAGCTGTGTACTATTGAGATAGGAAGCTCTTCCACACACCTTGCTGTGGGCTTCCTTTGCATGCTGCACCGGTTACATCAGGCATGCTTTGTGCTCTGCAGCCTTCCTATTTAAACATTTGCCCTCAAAAACTTCATGGCAAGCATAAGAATTAGCAGTTTTTCCAACCTACAGAGAATTACCTGCTGTCTCTAGAGGATTCTCAAAATATGCCGATAGCAATTTGAGGCATTATAAATCTATCCAGGTTGGTTCTGACCATGTTGTAGAAGTAATTTCAGCTGGCACATCACATGAAAACAGATTTGAAAACAGTGGTGTGCATGCCCCTGAAGGTTTCATCTTGACTAATGGTCTCACCACCTTATGGCACTACTTTGGATTGTGACAACAGTACCAAAGAAAATGTCTATAGTCTGGAAAAGATTTATCACTAAGTATGACTGTATATCACTCTGTATGTACCCCCTTGTTATAAATCTCCAGGAAGACTGATCACTTGGTATATGTAAGCATGTAGGTACATGCATGTACAAGTCAGGAGTGTGCTGTGTACTTGTCTAGTATCACTTGGTATATTAGTATATATATATGTGTGTGTGTGTGTGTGTGTGTATTTATGTATGTATAATAACTCATGGCAAATGTGTGGACATAGATGAGAGTATAGGTTGGAGAAAGACCAGTTTGTGGACATTGTATATACAGAAATTCTCAAGATTTCTCATGTGGTGTGTGTGCATGTGGGCTTGTACATGTGTGTAGGTGTACATTCCCACAATGTCTTCCATGAGTGATGTAGGGTATTATTGACTTGGGTAAGTAATCACTGCTTACATGAGGAGGCACGTCATCTTGATCAGCATTTAATGGGAGGGGAAAGTCTAATTCAGTAAAAACGCAACTGTTAAACCTTAACTGCCTTAGCCTTTCATTCTGAGCTGAGACATTATACTAAAATTTCTAAAGCAGACACATTGTTATTTTTTGCATATTATGCTAATAAAAATAGTGACTGGTGTGACTTAGTGGTTGGAGAAAAGGGGCTTAGGACTGTAAATATTGGTAGATTTTCCTTTCAGTACACTTTTATAAGTTATCCATTTAATCTTTTTTTTTTGAGACGGAGTCTCGCTCTGTCGCCCAGGCTGGAGTGCAGTGGTGCGATCTCAGCTCACTGCAAGCTTCGTCTCCTGGGTTTACGCCATTCTCCTGCCTCAACCTCCCGAGTAGCTGGGACTACAGGCGCCCGCCACCTCGCCCGGCTAGTTTTTTTGTGTGTGTGTATTTTTTAGTAGAGACGGGGTTTCACCGTGTTAGCCAGGATGGTCTTGATCTTCTGACCTCGTGATCTGCCCATCTCAGCCTCCCAAAGTGCTGGGATTACAGGCTTGAGCCACCGCGCCCGGCCTATCCATT
The DNA here is from genome assembly GCF_000951045.1 of Mandrillus leucophaeus. Lineage (NCBI taxonomy): Eukaryota > Metazoa > Chordata > Mammalia > Primates > Cercopithecidae > Mandrillus > Mandrillus leucophaeus. The sequence continues at coordinate 1,023,454 of NW_012104476.1, forward strand.
TAATCTTAAAGGAAATTAAAATGCTGATCCAACTGGGAAATCAAACTCCGATGCAGGCAACTCAGGGACCTGTTCTCTGACTCATGCACTTGAATGGCGTTCACAGTGAGAACAGTTGAGTGCATTTAGAAGCTAGATCCACTTCAGGAAGTTAGCAGTAGGAAGCATTTCTTTTCCTGTTGACTGGGTTGTAGGGGGGTGTTAGAACTTTTGCCCTCTACTTTTGCAAGTATGTTTTAGGGAACTTTATAATTAGCTTTTGTGCATATTTTAATTATTTTCATTATTTTTACCCATCATCAGGTGGGATTAATTTTGACTGAGAGCAACAGTATAGTGGTATTCTCCTAAAACAGGAAGAAGGGAGACGTGTACCTGTAAAAGAGTACTGCTGGATGATGTATTCCCCTGGCCTCTGAAAATGCACAGTGGTCAGGGCAACCTGCTCATTTCTATTGCATTATATGCACAAATCACCATTGAACGTCAAAAAAATCCTAAAAGAGCAAGTCTCAAGGTAGGTAAATCCACAGCCACAATTACTATTAAATGAGAACTTTCAGTTTGGAAACAAACACCTAGAGAGTGGCAAAAAGTCAATGTTACTGCAGATACTAGAAGGGCACAGCATGGATAAAAACACAGTTTATCAAATACTGTGATACTAGGATGTGGAAGCTTGCCTGGTCACATTTAAAAAAAAAAAAAGTGTGTCATTTTAATCAGAGAAGTTTTAACATAACATACAGTAAACTTATAAAATTCATTATACCAAAAATAATATAGACACTAAATATAATTAGAGTCAGGTATTTTCACAGTGTTAATGGATGATTCCAATCCTCAATCAACAGTTATGGGGAACCTACATGTGCTCACAGTCCATAGGAGAATATGGACTATCTGAACAGATAACTATGACAACTTGGCAGGTGCTAAACTGGGATATGAACGAGGTGGTTCTGGGAAACACAGAGGGCAAAACAGCCAACTCTACCAAGGATTGTTGATAAAGGAGATTAAACTCTTTTTTTTATTATTTTTATTTTTATATTTATTTATTTATTTATTGAGACAGAGTCTTGCTCTGTCACCCAGGTTAGAGTACAGTGGCATGCTCTCAGCTCACTGCACCTCAGCCTTGTGGGTTCAAGGGATTCTTCTGCCTTAGCCTCCCAAGTAGCACGGATTACAGGCACCCACTACCACATCCAGCTGATTTTTGTGTTTTTAATGGAGATGGGGTTTTACCACGTTGGCCAGGCTGGTCTTGAACTCCTGACCTCAAGTGATCCACCTGCCTGGGCCTCCCAAAGTGCTGGGATTACAGGCATGAGCCACCATGCCCCACCAAACTCTTTCCTTTGATGTTTATATTCTTGAAGATAAATTTGGCCTTCAGTAAACTGTCACTCGGTAACCCTACCAGAAACCCTGGGAGCAGACCAGGGTGGAAGTTCTTATATAGTCTTATGTTCTTATTTTTAGCTTCCAGGAAATTCCAGTTTGGGAAAGTAAAGAATGCGTGGATTGATACTAAGAGAATAAGTGAACTCCAGGTCTCAAATTTTTTTGAGTAAATCTTTGTCAAGGATCTTTGTAGAGCAAGGAATCTCAGATGATTTATGCATCTGTAGAATAACATACCCTCCCCCCCGTTGTTTTTTTTTTTTTTTTTTTTTTTTTTTTTTTTTTTTTTCTGGAGATGGAGTCTCGCTCTGTTGCCCAGGCTGGAGTGCAGTTGGGTGATTTTGGCTCACTGCAAGCTCCACCTCCTGGGTTCACACCATTCTCCTGCCTCAGCCTCCCGAGTAGCTGGGACTACAGGCGCCCACCACGCCTGGCTAATTTTTTGTATTTTTAGCAGAGATGGGCTTTCACTGTGTTAGCCAGGATGATCTCGATCTCCTGACCTTGTGATACGCCCACCTCAGCCTCCCAAAGTGCTAGAATTACAAGTGTGAGCCACCGCGCCTGGCCGAGTAACACCACTTTTCAATAATGAAGCTGGTTAACCTAGCCAAAAGTTTTGGTGGACTTGATGCCTTAAAGGTGGCCTTTATAAAGTGAGAACCTCTGACAGCTATTTCATGCTTTTAAATAGTGGGTGTTTGAAATCATTCTGGCAGCTCACCAAATGTTTCCTTTGCGTCTTGACTACTGGAAGAATCTTGACTACAGGTACAGATTTTATGTATACTTATTAAAATAATATAACTTGGCTGGGCGTGGTGGGTCACACCTGTAATCCCAGTACTTTGGGAGGCCGAGGTGGGTGGATCATGAGGTCAGGAGTTCAAGACCAGCCTGGCCAAGATAGTGAAACCCTGTCTCTACTAGAAATACAAAAATTAGCTGGGCATGCTGCACACACCTGTAATCCCAGCTACTCTGGAGGCTGAGGCAGGAGAATCGCTTGAACCCGGGGGTCAGAGGTTGCAGTGAGCTGAGATTGCACCCCTGCACTCCAGCCTGCGTGACAGTGAGGCTCCATCTCAAAAAATAATAATAATAAATAATCATAATATTTATGTCCCAGCCATCCCATGCCCTGTCTGGCACTGCTGCCAGCATTGGGGAATTGAGAGGAGAGCTGAGGAGCAGCTCCCCTGTAGGCTCCTTTGTCTTCATTGATTGACATATCCAAGGAGTCCTGTTCCCAGCAGTGATTCCAATATGAGCAAAAGCGCTCATCTTCAAACAGCCTTGTGTATTTAGGTTACCAGAATGTTCCAGATTTCTGAAATGACTGTCTCACCTATCTAAAATATAAGTTATTCTAGGCAAGTGACACCTGTGTCTTACTTATTCCTCTATCTTAAAACAGAGGAGGGATTCAGTAAATGATTCCCAAAGGGGTCTACATGAGAGCCAGAGGTGGTCTGAGCAACCCAGCCTGGGTAGGGACCTGGGTGAGAAGTCCTGGGGAGCCAGAAACTCTATGAAATAAACAAGTAGAGGGACCCAGAAAAGACAAAGGGGTGACAATGTTCCCTACCTTCCATTTGACAAGGAACCTGGGTGTATTGCAGGTAATATCCCTGGGGATTATCCTGAGAGATGACGTAGTAGCTTGTTGTTTTTGGCAGAAAGCTGCAGTGCCTTCTTATCTTCATGCCCCTTCCTCAGTCCTCCTTAGACTTACCTAAGCACAATTTCTTTTTTATTTTATTTATTTTTTTTGAGACAGGGTCTCACTTTGTCACCCAGGCTGGAGAGCAGTGGTGTGTTTTCAGCTTACTACAGCCTCTACCTCCTGGGCTCAAGTGATCTTCCCACTCAGCCTCAAGTAGCTGGGACTACAGGCATGTACCACCATGCCCAGCTAATTTTTGTGTTTTTTGTAGAGGTGGGATTTCACCATGTTGCCCAGGCTGGTCTTGAACTCCTAGGCTCAAGCGATAATGCCCGCCTCGGCCTCCGAAAGTGCTGCGATTACAGGCATGAGCCATCATGCCTGGCCTCTTTTTAAACACTTTTTGCTTACACACTGCTTTTGGAGTAAAAAGAACATGGAGTCTTCAGTCATATCCTCCTGAATTTAATGCTAAGGAGCTGCGTAACATTTCTGAAATCTTCCCATGTTTATTAATAAGAGAATAATTCTACCTACCTTGTAGGGTTAAAGGTTGAATACAATAGCACAGAAGAATTCGCCCAGCACCTAGTAGGCTGTCAGCGCATATTACCTTTCCTTTCCCCAACGCTCCCTAAAGCTGAGTTCATTGGCCCATCATGTAGAGTAACGACCATGGGCGGTGAATTACTTGTGATGCTTTTCCAAGGACTGAATGAGGAGAGACATTTTAATCAAAGCACCAGCAAAGCTTTTGTAGTGATGAACATACAATTAGTGACCTCCTCCTATCAGGGATAATCAGCAGTGGGACTGGCGGAATTGGAGTTTTTTTACATGGGTGATCTGGGCACAGATATTCAGTCAGCTCTGTGTCCCTTAGAACTGGGAGGCAGGAGGCATTTGCAGCTTGGTCACAAACTGGGTAGCCTGCATTCATCTGACAGGCCTCCAGAACACAATGTCAGGAGGGAGGTTTAACACTGGGGAGACAATTATGAGACTCTCAGAGGTGAAAAAGAGGATTCTGCTCACTGCCCAGAAAGAGAGAATATGGCATAAAAAGGGGGTGGTAAAATATGTTGCCTGACACACACCAAAAAGGCCTGTCAGTTACTGAGGTCCCATCGCTGTCTCAGGCTTAGACTGCATGAGAGAATGCATTTGGGGGAAAGATGTATAGCTTAGCCCCAGTGACTACTGGGGTGAATCTCCAGGGCTCAAAGCATGAGTTACAGTTTGTCTTTAGTTTACTTAATAAGCTTCCTGGACTGTCTGATTTCTTTACAGCCTAGAACAGAGGTTAACGAGTCTCCCAGTGCAGTGGATCCAAAGTTGGTGGGCTTCAGTTTGGGAGCAAAGAGCTCCCCGTTTGGGACTCAGTTGATGTCATCATTTTATGGCAGCATATTAACACAGAGTAAATAGTTTATTCCCCAGAGTACTCACCCATTCCCTCAGAGGTAAGTGTCAACTCCTTCAAGAGAGGTCTGCTCACCTGACCTCCCAATTCTCAAGAAACCCTACCTCAGACATTCTCACAGCCTTTCTCTGGCCCTCATAGGTCTTTCTTTGTCCCATTCCCCGATGACAATGCCTTCATGACAAAGATGAAATGAGGGTTGGGGGCAGCCTAGGCTGTAGTCCTGGTGCTGCACCACTAGCTGTAGAGCCTTGGCCAAGTCATGTCCCTCCTGATTTTTCCATTATGTCAACTGGAAAATATAGTCAGGCTGCCTGCCCTGTGTGCCTCACAGCACAGTCTGAAGCATGAGCTGATGGAATACATGTGCAAGCATATTACATAGTTTGAGGAAGTATTCACGTATACAGTGGTGATTTAAGTAGACTTATTAAGATTTTCATTTTTTCATGAAATTGAGACTAGACCATCTGAAGTCATTGAAACAGGAAAAACACACACAGTATTTTAAATTAGTTCTACCCATGCAGACAGAAAAAATAGTGTCCTGGTACATCCATTGTTTAGGATCTGGTCATCTGTAGTGTTTGTCTACCAAGTGGCTACCGTAAGTGGCCTCCACTCCATAGGTTGTTACAAGATCACAGCAACCCCAACATCTCTGCCACTTTCTCTTTCTTTCTCTCTTCTGTTTTGGGTGGAGAGACATCTATATTGTGTCTGTCTCAAAGTTACAGGGAGAGCAAGTCAACAGTAACAGGGAAGAACAAGCCTTGTGTGGGTTGGACCAGACTATTTGTAAGGCTCTTGGGGCTTTTGTGTGCACACACACACAGACATTAACCAGTCCAGAAATGAATGTCATTGTCCTCACACAGTGCAGATCGCTGAGTTCTTCCCTGATATTCGCAGACCTCTCTGAA
>NW_012104476.1:1031375-1081142 GCF_000951045.1 Mandrillus leucophaeus
TAAGGTGCAGCAACTTTCCCAGCTTCTGTTGTTAAGTGGCAGAACCCAAATTCAAACACATATCTTTGTAACTCGTGAGTGGGACAAAAAAGTCATATCTGAGACATGCTGCACCACAGAGATGCTTCACCAGTTGAGGCCTCTCAGCAGAGAAATCTGATCTGAAAACAGCAGGATTATTCTTTGCCATCTAATGGCCTCTGAAGATCAGCAGCCATGGGAACCCCCAGAACTCCATCACACGGGTGACGTTTACCTGTTGTTGTGAGTGTGTATCTTTTGCTCCTCTAACTGAAAAATAATATATAGTCGTTAAAGATCAAAAATGACAGCAAATGTAAAGATGAAAATAAAAGTGACCCAAGCTCTTTATCAGTCAGAAATAAACAGTGTTTGCTGCATTCTTTCCAGTCTTTTTTTTTTTCTTTCTGTGTGTATGCTTAGCAATTTTAAAGTAATATTGTATATATAACTGTATGTATCTTGTTTCCTTCATTGTAGTAGTAATAATAAAAATAGCAGTTTTTAATATATTTTCTTCTTACTGGTACCTTGAGAGGTAGTTACTATCACCCCTGTTTTTTTGATTAAAAAAAGAAATTAAACCTGTGGGAGGATACGTAACTCACCCAAGGTCACTTTGGTTAGGTTGGTACAAAAGTAATTCTGGTTTTTGCCATTACTTTTGCACCAACCTAATGTAATGTTTTTAACTTCCCTATGACTGTGATCACTTTTCCATTTCAGCAAAATTCTTTATGAACCTTAATTTAATGAGTGAACACAACCCTGGCACTTTGACCTGTTTCCCAATTTGGTGACATTTAAGTTTATGAAGTCTGTGTAGTAGGTTAGTGCAGAGAGTTAGAAACACCAGGATTCAAATGCCTGGGTCTTCCTCTTATAGATTTATGACTCTTGACAAGTTGCTTAATGTCTTTAAGGCTCCTTCTTTCACTGTAAAATTGGAAAACTAAAACCTACACACCGGGGGCTGGGGGGTGGGGGAGTTTGCTGTAAGGTTAAAAACGTGAACATATGAAGAGTCTCTCTTAGCAGATTTCCTGGCCCTTGCTGTGTGCTGACAATAGCCATATAAATAATGTATTATTGGGTCATTTCCTAATTCCATAATGAAATTTTTTAAACAAATTCTTATAGACAATTTTTGTTCCTTTTTCAGAATAGTTGAGCTAGACAGTATGGAAAATATGAAGGCTCTTGATGCATGCTTCTCTTCTTCTGATGCATATTGCAAAATTATTTTCCAAATAGAAATTGACATTTCTCCAGAAGTATATGAGTGTCTGCCTCACGACAGCCTTGCCAACACTGCATATCAGCATTTACATGGTTTTTTTTCTAATTTGATTGATGAAGAGAAATATATCTCTTTTTAATCTGCATTTCTTTGATTACTAGTGAGGTGGAGCATTTTTTTCACACGTTTATTAGCCATTTATATTTCCCCTTCCGTGAATTGACCTCTTTGCTTTTGAAAGGAAGGATGAGTCTCCAAGGGCTAGCTAGAGAAAAGATGCTCCAGTGATAATTATCTCGGAGCCCTGGGGCGAGGAGTTGCAGGGGAGAGAATTCAGGGTCTCCTGGGGCTAGGAGGAGGCTACCAAGTGAGCTGCTTTCTACACCAGAGCAAGGCTTTCTACACAGTCAGGCTGAAATCAGTATTTGTTCTCTACCTTTGTATTTGTTCTGTTAAGAAATATTTTGGATTTTTTTAGTGGGACTCGTCACATTCTACTCAAGCCAGTGCTTATAATTCTTTCAGGGCAGACAACGAGCATGCCTGTTCGGTTTGGGTTTTTTGCTCTGAGAGTCCCATTGGTTTACAGTGAAGTTGCTGTAGATCTTGCCTGAGTCTTTTATGATCCCTGCCATCCAGCCAGGAGCTGTGACTGCTCTGTAACCTTCTTAGATTTAAATCTGTTGCTCGTGTTCTCCTCATAGTGTTACAGAGCAGCAGAGCCCATCCATACTGATGTCTTAATACGATTCTCTCCTTCTTGGATTTATAGGGTAAAATAAACCCTCTGCCATAGAAGTGCTTATTGATTACTGAAGTACATAATAAAGCCTAAGAATAAAGTAAGACCAGGTAATCGGTTCTGTTCCTGGGGGATGACAATAAACTCTGGCCGAGGCAGCCTCTGAAGGTTGCCTTTTACCTTGGAGCTAGGAGGCTCCTTTTTAATTAGTTGTCAAAATAGTAAGCAGCGACTGATAGAAACCAGACAAAAAGAGTACATACTGTTTGGTTTCATTTATATAAAATGTTAGAAAATATCTACTCATCTATAGTGACGGAAGGCACATCAGTGATATGGGGAGGGACCCGAGAGAGGGATAGAAGCTTTGGGGAGGGATGGATGGGTTCACTGTCTTGATTGTGGTGATGGCTTCACAGGTGTGTACACATATATGAAAAGCTATCAAATTGTGCATTTTAAATATGTGCCTTTTACCAATGTCAGTTATATCTCAATAAAGCCACAAAAAAATAGTGAACAGTATCCCATAAAGAGACAGTTCATGGCTCACTCTGTGCTAGAAAAGTTTTCTCTTTTCTTAGGAAGCTACATTTTGATGAACATTTAGGAGGAATTACGAGACTACATTTCACCTTCACCTTTAGCTAAACAGGGGTTTTAGAAGACTGAAACATGCCACCGAAAATTTTTAAAAAGGCATTAGAAGGTAGGACAGCCCTTTTTCTTCATTCGTTTTTCTTCCCCACATCTGAACCTTAAAGGTACTTTTAACGTAACTTTTTACTAAAACAAAAAAAGGTATTTAGAAAATACTATTAGTTCTTTGCTCTCACCACCCCCCACCCTTCTGCCATTACATTTCCCCCACCCAGAAAAGAGATTCTACAGTGCAGAAGTAAAAACTACTCCAAAATGTTGGCAGTCTAAAAGCGGACAGGCATTTTCAACACAAAGAGATGTTTGTTTTCCTTGCATTTTAACTCTTAATTTTTGACACAGTGGGGAACTCCAGCATGGCTGCCATTTAAAATGTAACAATGCCATGCAGCTCTGATTGCCTCTGTCACAGGGGTGTTGTGACTGAAGGCCAGGAGACAAAGCAAATGAGGCCAGAGACAGTGCCTGCTGCTGAGGTGCTGGTCCATTTCTCTACCCGCATTTGAATTTGTCTTTTCTCTGACTAACTGCTTTTCTGCCCTGATGAGGAGTCACTCGGGGAGACTGAAGCTGGAATTTGTACAACCTCTTTCAGTCCCCTTGATTTTAATCAGAAATACACAATTATTCTTTTCCTCCAAATAGAGAAACTCAATCCCCATTTTAAATTCAATTATTGTAATTGCAGCATTCAGAAAAATAGCACATTCATTTTCTAATAAGAGATTGTGGATACCAAATTACTGCATATAGTATGTCAAAACAGGAAACTTGAGACTGGCAAACCAGTGGGTGTTTTTATCTTGGCAATTTGTATTTTCTTGCAGACAATTTATAGTAATCCTACCCTTCCTTGTTTATGATCTAGAAGACTAGGTTTTCAAGCCATCCTAAAATGAAGACTGTTGTTTTTGGGTACCGTTTAATTGAAAATCTCTGTTATGAGTATGAGGAATTCTACAAAGGGCAAAAGTGAAGGCAGATACCCAATAAAGAGAAGAAAAAGGAATCACTTTAGGATCCTATGTGATGGGAGCCTAAGATGTCTTTGGATCTTCTTGAACCATTCTCATTATCTCAAGCCCTATTTATATTCCTTTAGCCAAGCTTCTCACTATCTTGCATTTGTAAAAAAAAGGAAATCTGGTTAGTGAGAAGTTGATAATGTGACCATTATGTCTTAGCAATATGAGAGCACCACTGTCCCTCTTCCTGCTCAATTCCAGTTGCTCTAGTTGGCTTGAAGTGACTCAAATGTGAAAATAAATATAGTTTTTTATTTTTAGTTTCCTGATTTTCATAAAAGAGTAACCTTAGGATCTGATTTCTCCAAGTACATGCTATTATTTTCTTAGGATTTACTGTCACCTCAAAATTGTATCCATGTCAGCCGGGCATGGTGGGTCATGCCTGTAATCCCAGCACTTTGGGAGGCTGAGGTGGGTGGATCTTCTGAGGTCAGGAGTTTGAGACCAGCCTCGCCAACCTGGTGAAACCCTGTCTGTACTAAAAATACAAAACATTAGCGCATGCCTATAGTCCCAGCTACGGGAGGCTGAGGCAGGTGAATCACTTGAACCCAGGAGGTGGAAGTTGCAGTGAGCCAAGATCGCGCCACTGTGCTCCAGCCTGGGCAACAGAGTGAGACTCTGTCTCAGGAAAAAAAAAATTACACCCATCTTTTTCACAGACACATTCAGACACCTACCACACTTTCAGATCTTTTAGTGTTCATGCCGCCAACCACTGTCTCTCTCTTGATCTCTTCACTTAGACACTTCCCATGTTACAGTAGCTAAAGGTATTTTGCTACTGTAATGTATTAATTCTTTCACATATACTTATTGAGCACCTTCTAGATACCAGCTTCAGGTGGAGCAAGATATGAGCAAACTCTTGAGATACTGTCAAGGAAACTAGCCAACAGTGTTGGAGGTGCTAGAAACCAACAGCTAAGGTACAGCCAGAGAAGTCAGAGCTCTGAACAGTCATTTCCATGTGTCCTGAAAGGGTGGTGGTTTGTTGGACCCTTGAGTGCCCGCTAAGTGCCAGGTACTTTAGTTATATTCTCTCAGCGAATCCCCATTTTTGCAGTTACCTCTGGGAATTTTTCTCTCTTGTCAAGATTACTCTCTTGGTTGATTTTGGTAAATCAGTCCTTAAATCAATCTCGAATGTAAATAATCTCTGTGAGTACGGCTCTCCAAAGTATCTCCTAATTCTGATTGGTCAGAACCACTAGACAAAGTATAAAGTATCTAACTTCCTACTTGCACCACTAATCACCTGGTGTTTTTGTTATCCTTTCTGTCTATCTGTGTATTTGTTTATTTTTCCAACCTAACTTTGAATGTTTTAATAATGTCAGAGCCCATATGCACTATGCACAGCATAACTTACAAATTTAAACTTCAAATCTTGTATCTATGTGTTTTACTTCAGTCCCTGTACACAGGTTACTATTTGAAGAATAAGTCCAAGCTACATCCATCCCAAAAAACCATTCAAGAACCTAAAGGAACACTTCAAAATTTCAGCTCTAAAGTGTCTTGCTTTTTTGGTTTTTTATCAGTGAAATAAAACTATTATTTACCTGGAAGATTCTTCTTGTTGCTCACTTCGTTGAGAGGGAATGGTGGTTTCTGGTTTTGTTTGTTTGGGTTGTTGTTACTGTTTTTGTATAGCATAGTATTGAGTCTTTAAACACGTCCTGAGCACCTCCTTGCAGAATATGACTTCCCCTCTGGCAATAAAATGGTACAAAAGTTCAACCCAACATTTAAATAATTAGTAAGTTACCCTGTTGTTGTGTGTGATATAACATATCTTTCATGGAAATAACTGGAAAAATGAAACTATTGGTATGTCTTTCTGGCTGCTTGCACATACCTGTACTCATTTAATTCTCACAAAAATCCTGTGGGGTGTGTCTCATCGCCATTCACTGGTTAAGAAAGTTAGACTCCGAGAATTAAGTTCGTTTCCAAACACGGCATGATTATTAAGTGAAGGGGTCAGAATTTGAACCTACGTCAGCCTCAGACTGAATGAGCACTTTCTGTGAGCCAGAGACTGTGCTCAGTCCCTCTTAAAGGAGAGCTGTCTTCCCTGGAGTAGAAATATGGCTGACTAGCTGCATTCACTGCTGCTTGTAGGCACTGCAATCGCTTTTCAGTTTCAGCTTGCCTCTGTACTTCGCCAAGCAATCAATCAGGAAAATATTTTGAAGTAGTTTCTTTGTATATCCTGAGAGAGAGAGTGAGATGGTACGTTATACTGGCTAAGAACATGAACTTTGAAGGACATAACTGGGTTCAAGTACCATCTTTGTCATTGGAAGGCTTACTTATCTTCTCATCTCTAAAATGGAAGGATGGTAATATAATACTTCCTTCTAGAGCTGTTGTCAGGATTCTTTGTGTTTTGTTTGTTTGTTTCTTTGTTTTGGACAGGGTCTCCCCCTGTCACCCAGGCTAGAGCACAATGACATGATCACAGCTCACTGCAGCCTTGACCTTCTGGGCTCAAGCAGTCCACCCACCTCAGCCTCCCGGGTAGCTGGGACCACAGGCATGCGTGACCATACCTGCTAATTTTAAAATTTTTTTGCAGAGACAGGGGTCTCACTATGTTGCCCAGGCTGGTCTTGAACTTCTGGGCTCAAGCGATCATCCTGCCTCGCTCTTCCAAAGTGCTGGGATAACAGGTATGAGGCATCATGCCTGGCCTCAGGATTCTTTTTTAATGAATGCCAGCTGTTGGCTGGCATTTCTAGAGGAAAACATGCTCTGCAGTTGTTCCTGTGGAGGAACCCTGAAAGATGTAAAATGCACTTCAACAACCAGACTTTTCCAAAATAGAGAGCTCAGGGCTGCCCCGCCATCGTGGACACCCCATCTCTCCTTTAGCTTGAGATGGACATTGACCCTTTGGCTGGGAATTGGGTCATGTAGGTGACACTTAGCATGGAAAGCCGTAGCTACATTCAGTGTCTCACAACCTTAGTGGTGGAAGAAAGAATGGTTGCAGCAGCTTCATTACCTCGGGAAAAAGAACTTGGAATTCCAAGTACTTTAAGAAAGATGCTTTTACTTTGAGTGTTGGAGAAAATAGAACAATTACCTATTGAAGACAAAGTGAATGAAAAGACACCTCTGTTCATACTACACTGATCACGTAATCTATCCAGATTCATTCTGCCTTCCTTAAGGTGATTCAAGCCTGCTGGCTGCGCCTTTCCTTCCCCAGGATACATAGGGCATACAGTGATCACCTGAGATTCTCAGCTAGACTCAGACATTTCCTACTCCAAGAGGAGATTCCTCAAAGGGCTAGAGCACCACAGGCAGCATCAGATAATGTGGAATGAGTGGAAGGAGGGAGGGAGGAGGAATCCATAAATCATCCAATTGTTGCTGAGCATCTTGAGGGCCCTCAAGAATGCACTAGACCCTGTGATGATTCCAGGGACAACCAGCCTGCACTTTCTGAGCTACTCACTGCCTGCCTGGGGAGCAAGACCTGTATATGTGAAATCAGTGAAGAATTCTGTTCTATCTAGACTAGAGCCAGGTAGATTTCCAACACCTGGCTCACGTATGCTTTTTTGAAAAAAGGTATTTAGTCTTACTGAAGGAATGGATGGATGGATGGATGGATGGGTGGGTGGATGGATGGTTTCTAACATCTATTGATTGCTTCAGATGTATCAGGCACTGTTCTAGACATTTTTATGTTTATTACATATGTACTTAAACAAATTATACATTTATTAACTCAATTTATGTTCTTAGCAACACTATGAGATACATACTGTCAGTAGCCCCATTTAATAGATGAAGAAACTGAAGCACAGAGAGGTTAAGTTCCTGACTAGAAGTTTCAGATGATATACAGTACAGGCAGGCTTTGCACCCTGGCAGTCTGGCTGCGTAGTTATATATGAAGGAGAATGGTGTAGTCTTTTCAAAAACTGTTGGCATCTTGGTTCACACAGAAAGCTACCAGGCTTTGTTATCTGTTCCTCTGGCTTTGGCTTCCTGAGTCTTAAGCACCCTCCTCTTTTCTAGAACATAGACCAGCTTGAACCAACCCTCTGTGATTCCGCCCCGCCTCTCCCCTGGCCCCGCCAGGCCTCTCATTTGTAGTTTCTCTTACCGAGCACATTTCTAAACGAGGACGGTTGCTCTGCTTTAAGGACATACAAATGGCTTGCCCTCACCTGTCAAGCATGATCCTTGTATTTTACCAGGCCCATTATGAACGCAATCTTTCTGTCGAAAATTTGCATACCTCCTTTCTTGAAAAGTAATGACAGCAATTTCTTTCCCTCCGCTCACTTTCTGAGTGTCTCATTTAACGGCACCTGTGAAACCGACAGGCACAGAGATGAGAAGTGAAAGAGAGCAGTTGATTAAATCATCATCAAGTCGGGCCTCAGAAAGTCAATTCTGCTTGCCGTCTGCAATGATATCCTTTTATCTTAAAGTAATGAGCTATGGCACTTTTGCATCGGGTAATGCGATAAGTTCTATTAGCATGTTCCATTTGCCTCACAAGCAAGGGCAAGTCATTTTAGCTAGCTCATATCACTGCAATCAAAGCAATTGGCTTCCCAGGCAGAGAAGAAAGGGAAAAGGCTCAGGGTGATTTCTATGGATCACAACACAGCGGAAAAAATAGACTCTTGTATTATTTTAACCCATAACATACTTTTCCTTTTTACTCATCGTCAAATTTGGGTTTTATTAGCTTACACAGGACTCCAAAAAGAACCCAGCATTAGATGAAGCAAACCTAGGGGTAGGGGCTCAGGCCCCATCCAGAGCAACAAGAAACTATATATGGGAAGAGAAAATTGCCCCATTACGTAGGGGTCACAAATAGAATTCTGCTAAAGAACACAGGCAAAGATGTCTTTCTGATAGTAACACTGTAGTCTCATAATAAACTCTTGCTTCACACCATCTTCAAAGTCATTTGTAATAGGTCCCTAGGCAAGTACGGATTAATGCTATTGATGACTTAGAATCAGTAAATCAATGACAGAGAAGCAAAGGATCTGTTGCTTAAGCTTAAAAGAGATCATTTACAAATCACTGGGCCCCAGACTGTCAGTTTTACCTTTGGACAAGAGACTTATTTTTCTGAATTTGGCAACCGCTGAGGTTTGTGGACTCTGGGTTTTAAGTAAATTTCATCTTTGGGGTTTATGTATATTTATACTTGGCAAAATGTGACTTCCTTTCTTAGGGGAAAAGAAGCTGAACTCCCCAAAGATTTGTGAAGTATTCACTTCCAACCCCAATTCTAATAAAGCCAACAATACTTTAATGATCTGTGGAAATTTACAGCATACAGATTGATTTATGAAAGATACCTGGATTTCAAAGTGACAAAAAGGAAAAATATATATTACAATTTAATTTGTGAGCAAATTTAGGCCGGGCATGGTGGCTCACGCCTGTAATCCCAGCACTTTGGGAGGCCGAGGCGGGCGGATCACGAGGTCAGGAGATCGAGACCATCCTGGCTAACATGGTGAAACCCCATCTCTACTAAAAATGCACCAGGCGTGGCGGCGGGCGCCTGTAGTCCCAGCTACTCAGGAGGCTGAGGCAGGAGAATGGTGTGAACCCGGGAGGCGGAGCTTGCAGTGAGCCGAGATTGCACCACTGCACTCCGGCCTGGGCGACTAAGCGAGACTCCGCCTCAAAAAAAAAAAAAAAAAAAACTTCAAGTTTGGACAACCTGATTTCTGTCAATATATTTGCACTTCTAATGGGTGGTAGAATGAACCTAGCACATAGTAGTTACATGAAAGTTGTTGGTTGAAAGTGTGTGATTATCTGAGACACTAGAGGGGGAATAAGAAGTATTCCCTTAGCCCCCTCAGATCACACTGGTTATTTGAGCTCTGGCCAGTTCAAACTGAGAACTTGCCAAAATGTCAGATTCTGAGAACTCCCCCATGCAGGAATGCTGGGTTATCAGTACCAAATTCCAGAGGCTTCTGAGAGTTGATTCTCTGTTGTATCTCCTGAACAGCTGAAGACTGGTGGACCTCATATTATTTTAAAATGGGCTCATTAGGTGATTGCCAAAAGCTTTATTCTTGTAAACTGTTGTTTGCAACATGAATCTTTTAATTAGGCTTTCATTTTATCTGAACTATTTTATTTGATCAGGCATAGTTACTGTTAAGATAGAGGGGAGGAGTCAATGGCATTCTTTTACAGTCAGTAAGAAGACGGTCTGAGTAAGAACATTTTCAGAATTAAAAATTTAAAAATTTCTAGGGCCCCAGTAGCTTTAAATTTCACTTAGTCCAAAACCAATATGACAGCAATGTAAACAATGTGAAAATAGGGCTTTGTGGATTGATGAAAAACAGGCAGCATCAGAGCTGCCATGTGTGGCACAAAATGGCGGCCCATTTTTACATGAGCAAAGGACTGGGCAGCTGGGCAGGGGATGGTAAACATGTTTTTAGTCACCATGCTGCTATCTTACTTCTTTAAATAAGAAAATAAGTGTCATGTTTTCTGCAGGTGGCTTCTTGTGAAATTGCTTTTAGGTGAGGGATGTCTTTAAGGTCTTAGATAAACCGCCGGCCCCAAAGGGGAATCAATTTGTTTTGTCACTGGCAAAGTTAAATTATACTTGATGTTAGATATTGTAGTTTACAAGTTGGGGTTCTCCCTCATTTTCCTCTCATTTCCTTTAGGCAGAAACAAGAATGAAATAACTTTGTTCAGCAGTGGTATTCAGCCCTGACATCTTTGGTGGCAATGATAAATGGATTTGAGATACGAAATAACTGTTCCAGCAAGGTCCATTGAGCAGAATAGAGAGCAATGCCCTCCTCAATGTCATTGTATGTGATATATTCAGTGATTGCCACTCTCTGCTTAAGAATGCATTCCATCACAAGGTACCTAGAATTCCATCTTGTTCCTACATTCTGAATGAGACAGAGAGATGTCACAGATCTTGACTCATTTCAATTTGGACTGGAGTCTTAAAACACAGATACTGAGATTCCCAAATGAAAGTGAAAAATATTTGCTTTTGAAGAAGTGTAATAAAGTCATAATCACATCTTTTCTGAGCCTTTTAATGGAAGACATTTTCTTCTGGGCCCCAACTCTAGGCTCTGCTAACAATTTTAACCTCCCTCAGGTGTTCACACATATATCTCTTTGCATTAAGCAATCATATTAGTGTTTCCTGTACTTTCTCTTTGGAATCACCTGCCTTTTAAATCATACTTTGCTTATGCTGCATGGAATCAACCACAGTTTGAACAATACTCAAGAAGAATGAGATTGACTTATTAGTATAATTGAGCACCTATTATGTCCCAAGGCCTAGAGGTACAAAGATAAGCAAGGCACTGTCCTTACATGGAGCTCATTCTCTGGTAGGAAAGACTGTTGTGGCAAACAACTGCAGTACAGTTTTGTAAGGGATGGAGACAGAAGCAGTTAAGTCTTTCTGGAAAAGTATTGGAAGATTCAAAAAAGGAACTATGTTTCGAAGGTGAATGTCAGGCTTTTAGGTAGAAACTTGGAGGAATAGAATTCCCAGTAGAGGGAATTGTTAAAGGCAGACAACTGATGGCATGATTGAGTGCGAGTGTGTGTGGTTGGAGCAAGGTATGTTAGGATAGTGCCACACAATGCGAGGATGCCAACCAGGGCCAGGCCACAAGCTGTTTGCAACCAACCTGCTGTGAGATTAGTATGGGCAGTCAAGAGTAAGCATTGGGAAACTTTTAGAGTAATTCAGTAGCATAATTTTGTGTTTCATAAATCTAATAATTTTTTAAAATGTATTTCATATATATTTGTTTTTCTTTTTCATTTTTCAAGAATTTGATTTTTTATTATGTTTTACAAAAGTAATTGTCATAACATATTAGAAATTAAGGAAAGCAAAACAAAAACAAATGGCTCTTCACCGCAGAAAGCTTAAGAAGCATTGTGTTGAGAGAGTGGTTGGGATTTGGGAGTTGAGGGGGATTAGAAACAGAATATGAAGGGTCTTCATAGGCCTTGTGAAGCATCTGCATCAAATAGAAATTTAGGAAATCCACTCTGGTCAATAAGGACTTGGATTAGAAAAGGAAGAGAGCATAGACCTTGGAAAGCAGTCATTATCCTCTTGTAATGACAAAATAAAACCCTGAACTAAAGCAGCAGCCATGGCCACAGGGATGGAGAGTTAGAAAGTAGAATCAATAATGTGGGGTGAGAGGAAGATAAGTCTGCTCAAGGATAGAGTCAAGGATAAGACTCTTCACTTACACAGTTGAGTGATTGCTTGGTGATGCTATTACCAAGGGCAACGTGGGAGAGGGGCAGTTTCAGGTGAGCAAAGATGTTGAGTCCAGATTTAGATGGATACTTGAGTCTGAGGCATTCGCCGCACTTCAAGAGGGGGCACGTACCCAACAGAAGTTTAATAATAGTTAACATTTATCATCTGTACATACTTGGTACCGTGCACTAAGTTGTTTACATGTATTAACGCATTCTCCTCTTCTAGCCATATTTTACAGACAAGTAAACTAAGGCCCAGAGAGTTTAAATAACTTTTCCAAAGTTACACATCTGGCAAATGTGGGCATAGAGATTTTTGAGTTTCAGCATATACATGGTAGAAGGGACCAAGGGAATCTTTAAGGACTCCCTTGAAAGTCACATAGAAACAATAGAACTCCAGATGCAACTCTGGGGAGACAGTGACATTAAAGAATATGCAGAAAAGGAAGGGCCTTGAAAAGAGAGTCACAAACAGCAATATTGGTGAATGGGTGCAAAGGGAAAAATTCTAGGATGTGCAATTGAAACAATCTAAATACCCAGCACTGGGGAATATTTTTATTAGATTATGTTACAATCCACACAGCAGATTGCAGTGTCGCTATTTTTTAAAGTGATGTTGCAGGACAAATTTTACTGATTAAACTAAAATATTTGACGTGTTATGTGAAAACCAAAGCAGGTTCCAAAATGGTAGGAATTCATTTTTATTTCCTAAAATGTATGTTTGAAAGATGAGGGGGATTATATCCTTAAGGCTGGAAAGACTTACACAAATGTATTAAGTGTTTACCTAAGAATTGTAGATTTATGGGTAATTTTTTTAAAAATGTATCCAGTAAAATTTTTTTTTTTTTGATTTTTTGTTTCTTTGCTTGTGTGTGAGACGGAGTCTTGCTCTGTTGCCCAGGGTGGAATGCAGTGGCGCGATCTTGGCTCACTGCAACCTCCGTCTCCCAGGCTCAAGCGATTCTCCTGACTCAGCCTCCTGAGTAGCTGGGATTACAGGCGCATGCCACCACGCCTGGCTAATTTTTGTATTTTTAGTAGAGATGGCATTTCACCGTGTTGGTCAGGCTGGTCTCGAACTCCTGACCTCATGATCCACCCACCTCAGCCTCCCAAAGTGCTGGGATTACAGGCGTGAGCCCCGTTGCCCAGCCATAAATCTGTATTTTCAAAAGGAGAAAGACTGGGTGGGTTGGTTGGTTGGTTGTTTAAGAGTTAAGACCTGTCTGGGAAAGGAAGACTGTGCCTCCAGCAGTTCACTTTTGATTCATGAAACCAGGGGAGGAGACGGTGAAGATGGAGTTGAGCAGTTGCAGTATTGGGATGGCTGGAGGGACTCAGGTTTAGGAACTAGTCCCTTTCTAACTGTGCATTTGAGGCCTGTGGCCTGGCGCGCACACCTCTTCTTTCTCTCCTTTTGTCTGTGATGGTTCGGGTCATGTCTTTGTCTGAAGACCGGGTGACCAGGAATTCTTACCTGTCATTGCTGTAAGACCTGGTTGTTCCTTTTTGTCTCTTTTCATTTCTTGCTTTTAAAATGGAGGAAATATTTTTAGCTTTTCAAGCGGGCTTTGAAATCTTGTCATGGAGAGTACTCTGTCACCTCAAGCTGGTAGTTAGTGTGCAACCTGTTTGCTAATAAACCAAAGCAGGACCCCTATGTCAAAATGCTTAAAATGGTCAAATCTGCTGGGACCCCGTCTCTGCATCTGACATGCCTTTTCCATTTCCCAGCCTCATGCAGAACATAAACCTGCATCAGGAGGTGGCTCAATGTGAACTCTTATAAATTGGAGTGGGTATCTAGGGATCGAGGAGCAGACACTTCTTTTAACCTTTGAAGACCAAGAATCATTTGGCCAAAAAAATCCACAGTGTGTTGAACTTAGGGTGTGAAAGCTGTACAGTGTATTAAATGTGAATTTGAGGCCATGAATTCTACCCACACTGACTCTATAAAACAGCCTCCCTTTTTCATAAAGCAGGCCCATAAACCGCTGCCAGTGAAGCAGAAAGACTCCTTAGGACTGCGGCTCGCTTTCCGTCTGGGGTTGTCAACAAACCCCCTTTATGAGTGCAATAGACCTCTTGTATGTGTCGAGCTTCTGGCTTTTTACAGAGTGTGTTAGGAGCCAGGCAAGGCAAACGTTAGGCGCTGTTTGCTGAGTGCATTTATTGCCTTTGCATAATTTATGAGCTGGAGGAGTTGACCATCATTCGTCTCTGCCAGGGGCTGGCACTCGAGGCTCCAGAGAGTGGAGCTGTAAATTGGATGGTGCGCTCCTGCTGAGCTCACGGCAAAGTCCTCGGGTCAGTATGGGAATTTAATACCAGAAATGGAACTGTTTTCTCAGCACACCATGTGGACCCCAGTGCAGCAGAGACTGTTTTGGCAGACTCCACGACTGGCCTTGTCGAGGAGCTGTCACTCACCCGGCATGTTGTGTGGGGAGCCTGAGCATTTTTAATCGGCTTGGCATCCGTGCTGCTTCCATAATGGATACCAGTAGGTCTCGGTTCTTCACCATATGCTTAACTCTGGAGACAAGGTGCTTCTGGGTAGATCAGTAATTACTTGATGCAGAATTAAGTGGACCTTGAAATTAGAACTGGACTGTTGGAAAGCAGGAAGCTTAACACTTTGATAGAAATAACCATTCCCAGGGACATACTGCCATTAGGATAGGGGGCACAGTGGTGGTTCTTTCCCAACTACCTCACTCCTCCTCCTCCCTGCACACCAGATCCTTGGGGAGGTGGGCAAATGCCATGCCACAGCCTTCAGCTGTCATTGATTACCTCACAAGGAGCGCTATGAACATCTGGGAACATAAGCCTGCCTGGCAAAATAGTCTTCTGCCTTCCACACCCCTCCTGAATTGTGCATTGTCACTCTTGAAAGTGTGCCCGGGTCTTAGGAACCTCACAGAGGGCTTAATTAAAGGCAATGGAGAGATCACACAATCAGGACACTATTGTTCCTCATCCACCTGCGGTTCTAGGGCTTCAAAGTCTTCATCTCTTCCCATTTCTTTCTCAGCTCATTTGACTTATTGTAATAAAGAAACTACTCATCAGGTCAAAGAATGTAAATGTAGACAGTCTGAGGTTGGAAGCTGGGTTGGAAATGATGCATTGGACTTGGTTAAATCCCTGTCACTGAATATCTGACTAACTTGTGGCACTGAGGAGCCAATGGGAGAAGTAGAAAATGTTCTAATCCTCCAGCCTATAAGATTGTGATATAAGTTCCTAGATGCTTTTTGTACAGAGTGCTTAGTCTGAAAAGAATAAGTAGTCCCCAGGTTGTCTCATAATAGCAAGAAGTCCATTTAGATGGGTGTTCTGTTACTTCCCATTAAAAGCTCTCTAATAGGAGCTTAAACAATAAGGTAACTTAGTGTTTTCTGAATAAAAGTCCTGAGGCAGGCTGCTCTGAGATGGATTCAGTGGTCCAATTCTGTCAGGCTTTTTTCCCTTGGTCCCACTCTGTTGTTTTTGTACTGAGTCTCTTTGCCTCATTTTTGCAAGATGGCTGCTACATATCCAGACATCATGTTCTTACACACTCATGTTCAAAGGCCAGAGGCAGGTGGTTCCTTCTTTTCTTTGTTTACTGGGGAGACAAAATTGTTTCTAGAGCCCTCATCAGATTTCAGAATCTCATTGGCCAAAGATGGGTCTTCCAGTGAGCGACTACGATGCCCAGAGGTTTACCTCTTTTCCCGCCTTTAGCTGCAAGAAAAATCGGGAAAGAAAGTACCTGGCATTTTTAACCTCAGAGTGTCAGGAGAAGGTACAGACTAGGGAGAAGGGAGTTGTGATTGGCTGTGGGGATCTAGCCAGCAGTGGCCACCTACGAGCAAATTTATTTCCTGTTTCTGTTCAAAGCTGTACCAACTCACATGTCCAGGTGGCCACGCTAAAAAACCTTGGCATCATCCTAGTTGCATCTCTGTTACTTGCTTCCCATATACATGTGTTATCAAATCCTGTTGGTTCTACCTTCAGAATTGCTCTGCCATCTGCTTCTCCCTTCCTAAACCATGGCACCACCCTGGGTTAGACAGTGAAATGGCTGCCAAACTGCTCTCCCTGTGACCTGTTTTTTCCCCACTGTGCACTCTCTCCATGGTCCCACAGAAAGTCATCCTCATGGAAGCAGCTCTGATCATGCCACACCCCTGCTAGTGTCTGTATCCCAACTTCATGTCTTACTGCTAAACGGAAGGCTCCTTGAGAGCCAGGCCTGTATCTCAGGTGAATTTCAGTCTAGTTTAGCAGTTCCTTATCAAGGGCTATTGAGTGAATGAATGGATATATTTATCTGCTGAGCTTTACTCTAACGAAACACATCCCCCAGTTTTTCATCGAATATTGAATTAGCAAAACACTTCATTTTTTTTAGGTTATGTTCTTTTTTCCTTTGCTTATCGCGAGGAACCCAAAGATTGGGGTTAATTATTAATTATCACTCTGCTTATCCCAAACCAACTAAATGGTTGGAATTTGGGATCTGTTGATATGATCTGAGTCTGTGGCCCTAAAGCATATTTGTTTGCCCATATTTTTTATTTACTACCCTGACCTCTTGTCTTCAGCATACTTTTTATAGGGAGTGTTCCTTCTATTCTCTGGGCCTCTAAACTGGAAAAGGCAGCCATAATAAGTGGTGAGCCTTGGCCATTATGTTCTGTTTCCTTCAAAGTTCAAATGAGCGACTACGATGCCCAGAGGTTTACCTCTTTTCCTGTAGAAAAGCACCGGGAGAGATACAGCCATTCACATTAGCTGAAGATAGAATGTCTTCGTTAAGAAATTGATTTTGCTCTGAATTTCATTGAACAATCTTGATTCACCTTAATCCTGTGGCTGACTCCTAGAGGGGCATCGCCTCTACCCTGCTGTGGTGGGAGGGAAGCACTCACTTGTATGTTTGAGCACCTTGCTGGACTGACCTGAGGAAGAACCACAGAGTACAGGCATCAGATGAAATGAACAAAACACCTTTTTTGCATCTGGATAGCATTTTGTTTCGGATGCTGTTTACTAGCACTTGAGCTCAAGAAACTCTTTCTTTCCAAGAAGACAATATTTTTTATTTCCTTTACTTATCTTGCACTTTTTTTGTAAGAGGGTTGGGGGATGAGGCATCAAAAGCAAAAACATACTCAGTTCTTACACTAACCCTTATTCTCTTGTCTTCGTTTTCAGTGTGACAGTGACAGTGACCAGGAAGAGAAGGTAAGACGCCCCCCCACCCCCGCATTGTGGGCACAGCACATAACAGACTGTGAACACCAGAGTCCTCCCACACACAGCTACAGGGTGGGATGCCAACTTCATGTTGACAGGACCTTTTCTCTTTAGGAAAGATGGGCATAATTCACACAGTGACATTTCCTATGCTATGACACGTTTAATTTGTCAGATCTACTTTTTTTTTTAAACAAGACCTTTAATATTGCATATATATGACACTGAGTTTTTACTTTATGGAAGATGACTCATAGACCCCAAAACATTTTAAAAGATAAAATTATTTATTTTAATAACCATCTGATTTTTTAAAATCCATGATGAGAACATTAAACTTGCTAGTATGCATTTATAATGTCATTTCTGCATTTATTTTACTGACCCATATGCTTTTCTGTACCTATTGGCCTTCTTGATAGAAATGTTAATGGTATGTGTCTAGGAGTCTCATCATGGGGTACGGGTGGGCAAAGGAGGTCCGATGGGAACTGCTCTCTTCCCATCGGGGCCGACAGCCAGGTAGGAGGACAGTTCTTCCAGCAGGTACATGCTCTGTTTCGAGGCTCATGGGCACCAGCCTCTGTGTATCCAGATCAACATGGATCAAGAAAAGGAACTCAGTTTCTGAGGTTCCAGAAGATTGGATCACAACCTGGTAAAGTGATCTTTCTGCTGCCTGAAGCAAAGGGATTATTTATCTGTTTGGTCTTTCCTTCTAGCTGTCCCAGTCCCCAACCAAATTTCCTTCCATTTATACTGCCGCTTTGTGTTATTTCGAGAAGAGTTACCTGAATATCATGGTTTCTGTATTGCTTGGCTTCAAAAGGATGGACTCGGCCTCCCTTCCCCCGTTTCTGGATCTGTCCTGTGCCCTGTGCTTTGACTTTCACCTCCTACATGCTTGCGGATTTTATTCAGAATGCTGCGGTTAGTATTTAGTGGGCTCTTTCCAACAAACCCAGAATTTTTCTCTCCTTCTCTGCTGCCAGCCTCCAAGAGAGATCTAAAGGCTCTTGTTCTGTACTGTCGTTAATTTGAATTCAGCATATGTAGCCTGTTATAAAATGCGAGACATCATCATTTGAGCAGGTCAAGCATATTCAGATGAAGACAAATGGTGCTTATTTGATTTCCTTAAAATCAGGAAATGAAAAAAGTGCTCTCTGGAGAAATCATGTTCTGCCTGACTTGGATGATAGACCAATGCATGTCCCCCAGATAAGAACAGGCTCTCGCCTTGAGGTTTTTATCTCTGAAGGACGGCCAGGACTGTCAGCTTGCTGACATGTGCATTATCCATGTCATTTTAAACAAAGTGACCTATGGAAGGGTGTGCTATGCTGTGACATGGTAATGGGCTGTTGGATGACAGCGAAAGTACACACTGGAAAGGGGGCTGTGGATTATTCTTTTGTTTAACTGACAAGTAGGAGCTTCCTTCCTCCAGCCCCCGGGAGCCTTAGCTCCTTGGAAGTAGGACCCCTGGTGTCTCAGGCAGCCAGTGTGTAGTGCACAGCAGTAATGGTTCAGTGTTCAAGACATGGTCACTGGCCCCCCAACCCCTGAGGCCACATTCCCACATGGTGGGCATCACTGGTACCCAGGGAGGGACTGGTACCTTCTAGCCCTTCCAGATCTATCAGCAATGGTTGATCTCACTTTGTAAGCCTGTGCCACTTTTCCAAAAGGATAAATCTTATTGAGGGTTGTACCACCAAGCTGACATTCTTTCCTTAAAAGGAAATGTGGGGCCGGGTGTGGTGGCTCATGCCTGTGATCCCAGCACTTTGGGAGGCGAAGGCGGGTGGATCACAAGGTCAGGAGATCAAGACCATCCTAGCTAACACAGTGAAACCCCGTCTCTACTAAAAATACAAAAAATTAGCCAGGCGTGGTGGCGGGCACCTGTAGTCCCAGCTACTTGGGAGGCTGAGGCAGGAGAATCGCTTGAATCTGGGAGGCAGAAGTTGCAATGAGCAGAATTCGTGCCACTGCAGTCCAGCCTGGGTGACAGAGCGAGACTTCATCTCAAAAAAAAAAGGAAATGTGAATTCCAAAACCATCACCAGTCTTCAGCAGTGGTAGAAGGTGGTAAGGATGCCCAGGTTTGTATTCCTTGTAAATGTCTTCACCATTCCTTGTAAATGTCTCAACCTTGACACCCAGATCACCTGGGGAGCTACTACAAGTTGCAGTGCCAGGGCCTCATCCCAGGTCAATGACCTCGGAGCCTTTAGAGCTGTCTTGAACCATGGATCTTGATGATCACCTAACTCTGGTAATTTCTAGAAGTAATTTGCCTCTGGTTGTCAGAGGGATCTGGGGACCAATACGGAGAGCACCCCACCAGGTCCTTTCCCATCACCTGAGTTCCTGAGTAGTTATTGCCTAGGTTTCCATTTCTAAGTGCAAGAAGCAAAGTGTCAGAATAATGGGTCTTGGGAAGGTAGCTCCCACCCACCACTCTGAGCTTGAGTTGATTTCAGGGTAATAAAGCGGATACGTGGTTGGTTGTAGGCGAGTCCAAGAATGGCAATGGTAGGAAGGGAAGGGGCATTAGGAGTGTTCCTCCGATCCATGGCGCATCTCCTGCCCCGCACCCCCAGTCATTCTTCCTTTCGACTGTGGTGATCCTGCAGGTCTTAAGTGGGGGCCCCACCACAACCAGCGCTCACATCATCTGTCTCTGTTCTGCCCCATGCCATTTCTCTAGAGGGCTCCCAGTGGGAGCCGTTGAGACTCGAATTGCCCTCGCACCTGCTTGGCCCTGGTGCAGTGAAGACTGTCAGGCTTCACCTTTTGGACTGAGATTGTCTGGTGTTTATCGCCAACTTTAACACCATCCTCCAAGACTTATGCTCTGTCAGAGCCTGGGCCCCTGTCAGCCTCCTCTGTGAAGAAACCTCTTGCCTGTGCCCCCGTCGGAGCCACAGAGCTAACCAGGGCTGCTTTCATGTGTTGCTTGGAGGATTCGCATTCGAATCTGAATTGCTAATGGTGGAAAAGATGCCACTCAGTGTCCTGGGATCCCTTCAGCAAGCCCCACCAGGGATGCTGTTGGAGGCAAAAGTGAGACTTGTCGGGGACCCACTGGGATTT
This sequence comes from Mandrillus leucophaeus, assembly GCF_000951045.1. NCBI lineage: Eukaryota > Metazoa > Chordata > Mammalia > Primates > Cercopithecidae > Mandrillus > Mandrillus leucophaeus. The sequence goes on from NW_012104476.1 coordinate 1,051,732, forward strand.
CTCTCCGGAAGACCTGCCATTCCCTTACTCCATAGGGATCTGCAGAACCGGCGGGCTAAAATTAGGGTACTGTGTTTCACACAGCTGACTGAATTAAGATAAACTCTGCTTTCCTCTGATATGAAGCTGTAATTTATAAAATGATACCCTTACTAATTAACGTGGAAGTGACTCCGAAAGGGGCTTAAAAAGCAGAGCTTTCCCTAAATACAAGAGACGCTTGTGCACAAAAAGGCTTTGATGAGACACTGAGCAAAGTATCTCCCATATCCTCCCCTCCCAGCCACGTGAATACATTCCACATTAATGTCAGATAGCCACGAGGACATTCACGAAGAGTAGAAATTGGGCCGGGCACGGTGGCTGACGCCTGTAATCCCAACACTTTGGGAGGCCGAGGCGGGGAGATGACAAGGTCAGGAGTTGGAGACCAGCCTGGCCGACATAGTGAAACCCTGTCTCTACTAAAGTTACAAAAATTAGCCCAACATGGTGATGCATGCCTGTAATCCCAGCTACTCGGGAGGCTGAGGCAGGAGAATAGCGTGAACCTGGGAGGCGGAGCTTGCAGTGAGCTGAGATGGCATCACTGCACTCCAGCCTGGGCGACAGAGCGAGACTCTGTCTCATTAAAAAAAAAAAAAAAAAAACAGTAGAAACTGGGTGGGGAATTACAGAAGCCTGTGAACACTGCATCTTAGATGTGGGATTGTTCTTCATTGTAGTGAGAGCTAAGAAAAGAAGCAGCACTTGGCACCCTTAGTCACCCAAATTAAGCAATTATTCTGATCCCCCATTCGAAATGAATTGGTATTGGTATCATGAGAACAAAGAGGCAACATGCATATTGCCAAATATTTGGCCCATATTTTATTTTGTTTCCTTTCTTTCTTCACCACTGGCAGCAGCCCATTATGCTAAGAAATACCCCCTATTTGGTTATGAAGTTAATGTGGAGATTAAAAGTCATTCCCTCTTCTACCCACACCCTTTTTCTTGTGTATGGCATGTGACCGAGCTGATTGGAAGGCGTATAGCCCAGTGGCCAAGCACTTGGGCCTCAGTGTGATGGCTGACGCATGTTTCTGACTCTGTCCCTTTCTATTTTGTTGTGGACAAGCCTCGGCTTTCTCAGCTGTCAAATGTGGGTGACAACAGCTCTACACATAATCCTATAGCAACTAAATGAAAGCATTTAGGGCCAGGCATGGTTGCTTATCACGGTAATCCCAGCATTTAGGGAGGCCAAGGCAGGACAAAGTGGGCTGTGGTCTTTGAGCCCTAGAGTTTGAGACTAGCCTGGGCAACATAGCGAGACCCTGTCTCTTAAAAAAAAAAAGAAAAATCTTAAAAATTAACGAGGCGTGGTGGCATGTGCCTATAGTCCCAGCTACTCAGGAGGCTGAGGCAGGAGAATTGCTTGAGCCTAGGAGTTTCAAGACTGCAGTGAGCTAAGATCATGCCACTGCACTCCAGCCTGAGTGACAGAGTGAGACTTTGTTATCTAAAAAAATAAAATAAAAATATATGAAGGCATCTGACTCAGTGCCTGGTCCATAGTAACTGCTCAATAAATGTTAGCTTTTGTTCATTTTACTTGAGGTAAAATGAGAGAGGACGCTTGAAAAAAGAGGAAGACTAATATTTTGATGCATGTGTATCACCGTATTTTGATTAAATCTTTTCCAATTTTGCCAACACTACAGTATACTGCAACACAAAAGATTTTATCTGTAAACACAAAGCCCTTCATCTAATACTTGTTGCTATTGCCAATTTTTTCAATGAAATGACCTAAAAACAACAACAACAAAAATAACCTATATGGTAGTTGCTTTAGGGGGTGGAGGGATGCTATCTGTTAGTGCTTAAAAGGGGGTAAATGCTTGCCGCTTTAGAGGTGGATGGTGCTCATAAGAGGCCCCAGTCGGGGGTATTTAAAATGGACTGAACAGAAATCCTTAGCTAGTAGAATGGCAGCACGCTGTAAAGTTATTACTGTATTGTGTACTGGCTATAAGATGTAGACACCTTTCAGTAAGCCAGTCATTTGTAACCATTCTAGCAGTGTCATATTAGGTTAATAAGGCTGCTGTGTTTTCAAGGGCATTTTTATTTGGGTTTTGGTGAAATTCTTTAATTTGTTGATTATATTCACATAAAATCAGCATTCATTGACACAGAGCTCTAATGACATATGTATGAAAAACCGTACACTGGATGACCTAGTCAATTATTTAAGCATAAAATAAATTGTGTTAAACTCTTCACCTAAAAAAAAAAAAAAGAAAGAAAGAAAAAAGAGGAAGACTAGCATCCTGTTTGGAAAGCTGGGGTTCTTCTAGAGAACCTGCCAGAGGGAGTTTCCCCAGAATCTGAGGCTCAGCCTTTATCCCAAGGGCCCTTCTCCCTGACACAGGCTGAATGAAAGTGTTAAATTTTGAAGGGTTCTGAAACAGTGTCTTTTAAAACCCCTTGTCTAAACATCAGGCCTTCCTCTGAGCAGAACCTGGAGCCCAGAGCACGTGTACTGTCCTGGAGGGATCAAATGGTGATTAAGTGGATTGTATAGCTCTTGTCCCTTCAGCAGCTGTTCCCAAATGCCGAACACCGTCAGTTCCCAGAAACCCATCACAGGAGAGAGGTTCTGGGGTAGGGCCAGAGCATCTGTATTTTTTCAAAAGCTTCCTAGGTAATTTTGGTATACAACTGGTTTTGAGAACTACGGCCTTATAATAAATGTCAAAGGGAAACATGATCTTTCCCCGTGTTTAATGCTCTTGAAATTTTTGACTGCTTAGGAGAAAAACTTGAAAGTTGTAGAGATGTTTCCTGTGTGCACAGATATGTGCCACCCATGCTGATGCCTATAGATACCGGGCATAAGCACACATGCAGTACACACTACACAATCTCACAGAAATGAATCCTTCTCCTGTTCTATCAGTCTTACAACATGACTCCTGATTGCAGTTTTTTCTCTCTGTGCGTTAGCAGTAGGAACAACCACCTGGAGAAGGTGGTTGTGCTCCTGGGCTTTGCTTTGGTACTGCGTCCTGTATCCAGGACAGCCCTACTGGCCCACTGGCTAACTGCAAATGCAGTACTACTGATTTTTCACACCTGCTTTCCCTCTTTTCACACACTTTTTGATGCATCCCTTTTTGGTTTAGAGACAGGGTCTCGCTCTGTTGCCCAGGCTGGAGTGCAGTGGCACAGTCTTAGCTCACTACAGCCTCGAACTCCTGGACTCAAGCAATCCTCCCATCTCAGCCTCCCAAGTAGCTGGGACTACAGGTGTGTACCACCACACTCAGATAACTTAAATTTTATTCTGTAGAGATGGAGTCTCACTATGTTGCCCAAGCTGGTCTCAAACTCTTGGCCTCAAGTGATCCTCCTGCCTTGGCCTCCCAAAGCACTGGTATTACAGGCACGAGCAACCATGCCTGGCGTTCATTTTTAAATGCATGTTAAAAGTTGTTGTGTTTGATCATTTTAAGTACACTTGTGTGGGAAGGGGCTTCTAAGAAAAGCAGCAAAGAAAACCAGCAAAGGCTTATGTTCCTAACTCAACACAAACCACATGCCTAACTTGGCTCGTGAAGGAGTCAGAAACTGCTGAGATGTCAAACTGAAGACCGGGCATGTGGTTTGTGCTTATAGTGGAAGAGTCCCATCCCTTGGTTGGCCACGTTTCACACTCAGTAAGGTTTGTGCACCCTCAGCAACATTCCAGAAGCTCAAAAGGCCCTCACTGTTGCTTGTGGAACCCCCATCCTTAGTTTTGAAATAGGATATATTTTGATCAGGAGACAGTTTGGAGGTGCTGTCCTATTTTGTAGCAAGAAAGGAATATCTCCACCTTTCCAGATTTCATAGCAGCAAAGCAGACAGCCATCACCCAGGGAAAGAGAAGGGATCCATATTCTTGTCTTTCTATCCCTAATACTTTGCACAGTGCTTAACATGAGTTAGGTGTTCAGTGTTTTGCAAAATTTGCATTTTCTTTCCTGGATACTCATCTCCAAATGGAGGGGATAAGTGAACCAAGTTCAGAAGACTCGTACTCAAACCTGACTGCACCTCATACAGTCCCAATGTCTATTTCCTGGACCCCCAGAATTTGTGATCTCTTCCTGCGGCTTCTATATTTCATTTACAGTTTTCTCATATAATATATCTAAGCCATTTGTAAGTTTCCTAACTTATAGACAATTTCTAGAGTTCTTGGCTGAGTCTCAAGAGATTTTTACTTTGTTTTTGTTTTTTGAGATGGAGTCTCGCTTTGTCACCCAGGCTGGAGTACGGTGGTGCAATCTCAGTTCACTGAACCCTCCCACTCCTTGATTCAGGCAATTCTCCTGCCTCAGCCTCCCAAGTAGCTGGGATTACAGGCACCCACCACACCTGGCTAATTTTTGCATTTTTGACAGAGACAGGGTTTCACCATGTTGACCAGGCTGGTCTTGAACTCCTGACCTCAGGTGACTGGCCCATATTGGCCTCCCAAAGTGTTGGGATTACAGCCATGAGCCACCGCACCTGGCCTTAGAGCTTTTTATATTGGATGCGTGATTTCTGTGATGCCCATCTACTCAACCTCTTCTTACCCCTTCAAGATTTTGTCTGGCTTAAAATGACATTTTATTATTCTTCCAAAATCATCATATTTCCAATTGGCTTAATTACTTTGCACACATCCCAAATTCACATTGATACTATGCTTGGATTAAATTTCTATGGTAAATTATTTTAAATTCAGAATCTCATTCAGTTCTGGTGTTCATATAACATTTTCAGACAAAACCAAAAATTACTTCACTTATGCTGAATGCGTATGTACAATAATCTGTTCATTACTACCATGTTATGCACCTGAAAAAGATAGAAGTTATAAATGTACAGATTTTAAATTAAATGTAGGCAGGTCAACAGAATAAATACTTCTTGGAAATTTGTCAGGCATTTTCAGCTAAGTTTTTGTTTCTTGAAATAAACAGCGAGAAGAAAGAACAAGTTCTAGATGTTCTGTTGCTCGCAATAGGTGGGTGGTGGAGAAGGGCACTCAGAAGACCCAACTCCTGATTTCTCACTCACCAGCTGTATGGCGTTGGGCAAGTTACCTAATGGTGCTTAGCATTAGTTTTGTCATCTTGAAAATGAGGCAGGATTCAATGATCCAACATTGACTATCCAGATTTTCCAAATAGCTATTTACCTAGGCCCCAACAGCATGGCAGAGCCCAGGGGGAAATTAATATGTGATTGTATCTTCCCTTTGCCAAAGTAGGAAGAGGATTATGTAAGAATTGTCTCCATTCTTTTGTCTCTCTCAGTCTCCCAAGAGAGAGTAAGCATATAGGGGACATACTCGGGTATATGCATTTGTACTCTCAAGCAACTGAAGGAAACTTACATACAGACCTGATGTCTAAACAGGGTCCTTATCTGTTTGTTGGTTCAGTCTTTCAGTCATACATATCCACCCATTTTTTCACAAGTATCTACTGATGAACTGACATGAGAATTATAATTGCTTAACTCTGATGGAACTGTCACCACATACCTGTGAGTAGGTAGCAGAGCAGTTCATTTAATCTGTGTTCCTCAACTACTGTATTTGGGAAAGCATGGGGACTAGGTAGAGAGCTAGCTTACGGAATGTGTTTCAAGAACTCACTTGTTTGGTAATGACCGTTACTTGATCTATAAAAGGAATTGTTCCAGAAACATCGAGGTTGAGTGCATGATTCTGTGTTCCCACAGAAAAGTTCCTGCTGCTTCCCCTTAGAATGAGCCATCGTCTTGGGTGTTATGGCTTACCCGAAGGGGAAGTTGTAAAGCCAAGGAGGAGGCTGGGGAAGGTGATGGCTATCAGCCCCATGAAATTGACCATGAGCCCTGAACCACCTGAATACCAGCAGGGTCATGAGCAGAGGCATTTGTACAGGTGATGTCTTGAACAACATGCTTCATGTTAGTGGCTTCTGATAGAGTGTAACCTGGGAGGCTCTGTGGTTGTCAAAGAGTTTGTCTTATACTGTATTAGGGTTGCAGAGAGTTCTGTCTTCAATAAAGATAGAACTTTTTGGTCTTGTACATGTGTGTGTGCATGTGTGTCAGTTAATCCCCCTTGACAACTACTGGATGGCAAGATAGTTACAGATAAATGCTCCTCAGAACTGTGCCATTCTAGTGTGACAAATATAATCAAATATCTGTATTAGGATGTGTTAATAATTATCCAAACTTTGTACTTTAAGAAGTCCCCAGATTCAACAAATGAATGGACTTCTTTTTTTCTAATTAAAGTTACAGCTGGGAAGGTCAAATTGGTTCTCTTTTATACAGGATAGAGCTTTTCCCTTTCAGTTGCCATGAGGACATTTGAGAAGTTCTAGCTATAGTCCTGCATGACCTTCAGGTACCCGAAGAATCACCCAAAGAAATCTGAAAGCAGCTTTCTCCATTGTTGTTCTAAACCAGGCTTGATTCATGGTCTTCCAAGTATATGCATACTTACAGAGACAGCCGAATGGGGTCTTTGAAATAAGGAAGGACCAGGAAGCCCTGTGGTGGGTGGTTGTAGTACTCAAGGAGCCCAGTTTGGGCTTCATCGTTTCTTTCTAGTGCTCTTCATGGTTTTTGAAGTTCCTAATTTCCTGGTCTAAAAACATAGATGCTACTAATGTCTTAGGTCAGTGAAAAACTAAGATTAGAGTCAATAATAGCAACTAAATAATAATAATAAGCACCACTTCACACAAAAGAGAACATTGCATTATTCAAAACACTTTAAAAAACATCACTTCCTAAGATCTGTTTTAAGTATTTATCGTAGGGATCTATATATTCTCACATACAGCATCGGTGACCATGTGCCAAACTCTCTGTTAGGGCTTTTCAAGGCTTTATCTTCTCAAGCAGGTGTCATTGTTTTACAAATAAGAAAAATGAGGCATAAGTGATGGAGCTGAGATATAAGCTGTGTCTTAGGATCCCAGAATCTGGGCCCTTTTCCCAGGCCGTGCTGCTTCCCCGCACATCGGGGTGAGTTGGGATAAGCCCAGCAGTGCCATTCAGGAGCTCATGCTGTCATCCCCTCTGTGTCTCACCTACTTGTGCTGCAAGAGACCTGGATCCTGTTTATCTATCCACCCTCACCCCCACCCAAACAGCTGCACTAGCTTCTAAAAATTCAAACATGGTGGTTTCTCAAGAAACATGGAACGAATAAAATTTGGGTCTGCTAACAACTTAGAATGTACAGGCTCTTCTGAAGTGGGACCTTTTACTTTTTTTGGCCTGGAATGCAATTATCCAAGGTAAGAAGGGAAGGGCTATAGACAAGGTACGTATTTTAACTCTTACAGATGGGTATCATAGCCAGCCCATGATTAATTAGGGATGTAGGCCACACCAATCGGTGGACTTAGCATGAACCATATTTGGACACAGAACTCAGTCTTCCTTTAAGTATCTGTATATGTGTAAACATTTAATATTTTATTAAATCGTAGAATCCCTGAAAGTACGCCATGCCTAGCATGTATTTGACACATACGGCCCTGTAAATATTAGTGTTCTACCCAGAAGTTGCTTTATTGGTTATCCAAGTCTCCTAAAGGAAAAGACCCTCACCTCTGTCACCCACAAAGTACAGGGAAGAGCAGAGCTGGAGCAGAGGAATTTCTGAGCTTCCAGTCCAGAGCCTCATGAACCCCATATCGTCCCTGCAGACCATTTTCTTCCTACGACCCCACACAGGAGAAGGGGCCATGGTTTCACGGTGGCTCCTGCACTGCACCCCCTAAGGTAGTTTTGTTCTGAGTTATAATTCGCCCCCTCAAGAACCCTTGTGTCCATCCCCAGACACTGATTCTCACCCTTGCAGAGGGTCTCTGGGTCCATCAGGGCCACAGGGCCTTTTCTTTTTTGACAGCAAATGCTGCGTGGGCTGTTCCTGCAACCCATATGGTAGTAAATATCTGAAGCAGCCATGTCCGTGTTAAAGATTATGTATTTGCCACTAAGGGGAGAATATAGTGTTTATCGGCCGGAGTGCGTGCCGGCTGAGCTGATTACAGCACAGCACTCTGTCAGCCAATGATTTGTCCTGTCCTTTATCATCTGTGTCACTCAGCAGTGTGCTGGCGAAGGGAACGGATCACCCCCTTCCCTTTTTTTGTACCCATTTCGTGTAGAAAATTTGTATTTACTTTGGGAGTGTAATTTGTTCCTCATGGATAATGTGACCCTGAGCGGAGCTGGATCATGGGTTAGTTGAAGTGATATTTTCCGCTAATGGTAGTCGTACATCATTGCTGTCAGCTCGGGTTAGGAGGCAAGCACATTACAGCTCCATTTTACCTCTGCAGGCATCTGGGATTATTTGCCATAACCGAGTATGACATGACCGCACTACAGAGTGCATTAAAATTTTACTGGCTTCTCAGACAAGTTCCCCAGCTCCAGAGTGTGCTTCAGGCAGGCGGTCTGATGGGGAGTCCAAGGGCCCTGACTTCCTGCTCAGAGGTGCTACAGGCAGTGGCCTAAGCAGGGGCTGCTGTCTCCTTGCCCTGAGAAAGAAGCCAGGGAAAGACTTTGTGGGGAGCCAACCAGAGGATGTGTTTGTGTCTGTACGTCCCGGACTGGCAGGTGACTAGCTGCCTTGTGTACATAACCAGGTGCCGCCCACAGTGGCCACTGCCATCTGCTCTCTCTCCTTGATGACTTCAGCCCCCAGGATGGATTGGGCAAAAACTCCTTCTCCAAGGAGAGCCCAGGGTAAGCGCAAGTCTCTGCCAAGCCTTGGGCTGATTTGTATTGTTCTTATCTGCCTATGTTCAGACTGAAGAAAGGAGGCGGAAGTCCTCATTATGGCAGAACCCATGTCCAGCCCTGCAGCTGGACTGAGCCTGATAGAGTCTCATCAACCCAGTTAGAAGTGTTTGCCAAGATGTTTTACACAGTATCTTTTACAGTCCTCACACCAACCCAATGGAGTGTAGGCGTGATTACCTCCATTCTCCTTATAAGGAAACTGAGGTTCAAAGGTTGTGTAACTTACATTATACAGCTAATGATAGCAGAAATAGCCTTCTGACTTCAAATTCTATATGGTTTCTAGTGTTCAGTGCTACAGAGAGATAAAGAAAGAACTATTTATTGTTTAAATAGTGCTTAGATGTCCTATACATATGTTGACTTTTTATTCTACACTACAATCCTAATAGATAGGTGCTAATATTATCCCCCATTTTCAGAGGCAGAAATTGAGTCACAGAGGTATTACCAAACATGCCCAGTCTTGCTTCTGGTTAATGGCAGAGCCAGGTTTCAAACCCAGGTTGGTGTGGCAGTGCTCTTAGCCGCTAAGCTGGACTCTCCCACATGCCATATTCCAATAAGCCTGAGAGCTGATAGGAAAAGACCAGGGAGAATAGTAATACGCTGGAATAAAAGGAAATGTTCAAAGAGTATATTACCACTTTCTGTTGTAACTCAAACTAACATCCAACAAAATATCACTCAAAGAAGATGTTCTGTGATGAGCTTTAATTAATTAATAAGTCCCATTTGCAGTTAGCATATTACTTGCATGTAAATGATGCTTCTAAGGTGCTTGAAAGGCATTTATTTTGATAGGTTAAGACTAAGCAGTCACTCTGGCAAATGCTTTATTCTTTTATATTCTTATTGGAAAGGCTGTAATAAACTTATGTTGAATCATGTTCTTTAAAAGGACAATTTAAGGTTGTCTCCTAGTAATTAGTGGGATATGGATCAGGCCCATAGACTGCCATATAGAGTAAAATGACTGCAGATTATATATCGGTGGATTCTGAGTGCTGGACATTCGAATGTACTCTTGTGCCCACAGTGTGGACATGATTTTTTGTTCTGCCACAGAAATACCCCTTTTTACCTCTCTAGTCCCCTCATCGCCTTCTCTTCCAAGCTTGAAATGTTACCCCTCCTGGACAGAATGGACAAACCATTCTTACCGTCTGCTGTGTACATGATGGGGTTGTAATTCATGAATTTATTCAATAAGCCAGACATAAAGTGAGTTATACCTTGTACCTTCAGGGCAGTTTTTAAAATGCTGCAACAGAAGAGCCATAGATAAGCATGGCTTTTCTCATTGAGAAATTTAAAATTAAGTTAGCACACTAAGAATTGTCCTCCCTGCCCCCACTCCCTCCTTGGGCTCACAAGCACACACATTGATCTTCCGTGCTAGATTACCATAGGTCCAGAGGATTGACCTTAGTTTCTCCTCTGGCCTTAGATCCAATCACTCAACTAGTAAAGAATAGGAACAAAAGTATTGATCCAGTCATGGAAAAGTAATTATTTCTCTCAGATGGTCTGTTTAGAATACAGCAATAATTTTAAATAATGTATTCCTCAGAGACAGCATGACAACATATGTGGATTATTTACTTGGTGCGTTTAAGTAGGTTACACTTGCACCCTCACCCCTTTCCTGGACGTCTAATGCTGTGCAAGTAGGCCCACTTTAAGAAGAGTAGACATTGAGAAAAATCAGAGTTTACCCAACACATCAATTACCAAGCAATTATTCATTATAAAGGGGCTTATCCATCTTTGTAGCTGGACAAAATGTAATGGACCTCCACATGCTCACATGCTTACAGTGCAACTCCGCCCTGCCTTATGAAGAGCCTTCATGAAGTCACTGGGTCCTTTTGAAACTCTTAAGTTGTAACAGCTTTGACTGTGTTTATGTTAACAGAATTACCTTTTAAAGACTCTTTGTTTCAAATAACATACCTGAAACTCAAACTAACAAATAAGGAAATGTTTAGGCTTTTGGAATTTAAATGTGTTAAAATAACCAAACCATCAGAAGAGCAGAACCAGGCAACTGGACATCAGAAACAGTGAGCAGAGGGCTAAATGTCCTCCTTGCTTTGTCTCTACTTGTTTTTGCCCATCCACCTGAATCTTGATTCTTTCGGAGACTCCATTTCTCCTTTTGGTAGAAATCATGACCCATCCACTTTTCAGCTTTAGCTACAGGCAGAGAGACTGTCCTTTTCCACGGTCATTGCTAAGATCCAAGGGAAAGATTCTGACTGGCTGAGATGAGCTCAGGAAAGGATTGTGGGTTGGTGTAGCTTAAGCCAGGTGCTTACACCTGGATTGATCAGTTATGGGTAGAAAGACAGAACCATGTTTTTTAAAAGTGCTGCTCTAGAGGTTCCTCTGTACATGCTGCTGGAGTCAGCAGAGAGCCCAGAAAGTTGGGAGCTGGGCCTGCAGCAGTGGGTTCTAGGAAGCATAAGCTAACCTGCCTGCCATTTGGATGAGGCACTACTTTTAGGCATAATTCTTGACAGCCATAGAAGCTGCCTGGGTCCTCCAAAGTTAACACTTTATAGTGATCACAAAATCTGAAATATAGATACATATTTACAATTATGTATAATAATTGCCTAAATATTCATAGAGTCATTTTAAGTGCCATTCACAGATTAGTTCTATCTTGCTTAAGCTATTAAAAGCCGTAGAAATACACAGGATTTTGTAGAGTGAGGGTTCATGTGTACATGCACTTAGAAAACTCCAAAATTTATTAATATTTTAAATACACATATAGTAGCAAATGAATTACTCCCCAAGTATAAGACAGCCACCTTGAGAGATACAAAGATCTCAAGGAATGTCAATTAGTAAATTACATATCTAGGGTACAAAATGAAACTTCTTTGTCCAAAGCGATTATGGTCAACCTCGAGAATCCAATTTGCGTGCAATGCAGTACTCCTTAAACTTCAGCAGGCAGCCTTCCAGAAGTAACATTCCTAAGACTGGAAAATAGTAAGCTCACTCATAGCTCCTTTCACTCGTGTTTCATTCAACAAACTTAGTCCTCACTGTACGCTGAGCCAAGCACTGTTGTGGGAACTAGGGATGGGAAGAAGACAAAGACATAGAAAATCTTCAGAGAAATATGGCCTAATTGAAGGGAAGGCTGAGGTACCTAGATGAATTGTAAGACCCCATGGTGTATGCTGTTTCTGAGGAATGGCGTGATGTCTGAATGCAAAAAACTGAGCCATACTCTCTGAGGGAGGAAGCATTTGAGTTAGATCTTGCTGCAGCACATGGAATAGATGTTACTAGGTAGCAAGAATGGGGTAGATCACAGGCAAAGGGGATATCATTTGCAAATCACAGAGTTGTGAAAGGCTTAGCATGTGGCGAGAAGCATGAAAACTTTGTGTGTGGTCAGGGTCCATGGTAGTGTGTGGGGGAAGATGAGACTGTAAAGGTATGTTGGTATACACAGTTCCATAAAAACAGGCCTTGCACGGCAAGATGAGAGTTTGGACTTGATCCAGATGGAAGCCACTGAGTACCTTATGTAGGTGAATGACACGCTAGAATTGACCTTTTGGAGGAGGATTCAGGCAGTGGCATGAAGGATGGAGTGGAAGGGGGTGAAAGCTGTCATAATGGGAGATTTGAGAGGTGGTAGAGATCTCAACCATACTAATGTGGAAGGAAGGAGTCTGATGTTAGAGGCATTTCTGAAGTGATGATTTTGTGACCACTGGGAAGTGGGGTCAGGGAGGAATCGTGGATGACTCGGGTTTCAAGTAAGGCTGACCAGGTCGGTATTGATGATGCCGTCAATCACACAGCGAAAGTGGGAGGACAGACGAAATAGGAGCTCAGTGAAGGGCTTTCAGGACCTTCAACTGGATGAGGTCAGAAGAGAGTATGTATTGATGATACAGGAGTGATCCCAACTGTAGGTCACTGTCTGGGAGACAAAACCGCCTGAGTAGCAGAGATGGAGCCATAGGGGAATGAGTGGGAGGCCAGCCAAAACACTGGGATTTTGTCTGTGTCTACAGGAATAAATATACATGGTGATGATAACCATTAAAGACAAAATAAATACTGGGGACTACTAGGGAGGGGAGGTAGGGAGGAAGGCAAGGGTTCAATAACTGTTGGGTACCATGCTCACTACCTGGGTGATAGTATCATTGGAAGCCCAAACCTCAGCATCACTCAATATACCCATGTAACAAACATGCACATGTACCCCTGAATCTAAAATAAAAATTGAAATTATTTTTAAAAAAAAAACCAAAATAACTGTGTATTAATCATAACACTTGATGTTTATATAGCTTTATCTTTTTACTATACATGTCTTTATTTTTTCATTTGTGGCAAAATACATATAACAGAAAATTTACCATCCTAACCATTTTTAAATGTACATTTCAGTAGTAATGGTAAGCACATTTCACATGGTTGTGCAACCATGTGAAGTTTTTTTTTTATGCCACATGTGTTAAAGTACCATATATAGTTCATTTAAACCTCATAAGAAACACGCTGGATGAAAGGATATTAAATATTTATTTTAGAAATGAGGAACTTGGAAACAGGATGAAGTGAAACAAAGTTGTAATGCTTTGGTGATAATATCCCCTTGCCTTCTAGGGTCAGTATTGGGGTTATACCATATTATCCTTAGTGATGATATTTGAACATCTAACTTCCAGTGGACCAAGCAGTAACTCACTTATAGCCTCAGATCCTATTGCTTTCCTTAAGGAAACTAGAATGGAATCAGTCCCAGAGCATGAACTGGGCCACCCAACAGCAGCCAGGTCACCGCTCTGAGAGGTCTGGTTCTGAGGGGCTCTGTGGGAGTAAGACAGCATAAGGCCATATAGCTTTGGATATAGGAAATGCCTAGAAAAGTAGAGAGAGATGATACCACACTTCCAACTCTAGCAGCATAGTGCTGTATGACTGTGGCCTTGGGCAGTTTACTTATGCTTCTAAGCTGCTGCTCTTGTGTTTTGTTGTAGTTGTTGTTTTTGCTTTTAAAAATCTAGATATAAAATACCTAGAATTATGTGGCCCATAATAGTAACTATTCAGGCCAGGCACGGTGACTCACACCTGTAATCCCAGCACTTTGGCAGGCCGAGGCGTAGACCAACCTGGGTAACATGGTGAAACCCCGTCTCTACAAAAAATATAAAAATTAGTCAGATGTGGTGGCAAGTGCCTGTAGTCCCAGCTAATTGGGAGGCTGAGGCAGGTGGATTGTATGGGCCCAGGAGGCGGAGGTTGCAGTGAGCTGATATTGCACCACTGCTCTCCAGTCTGGGCAATAGAGCAAGATCCTGTCTCAATAATACTACTACTACTGATAATAATGATTCAGTAAATTTTACATTTGAGTCCCTTCCACCCTGTTTCCTCATACTGGTCCCCCACCACTGACCCACTTCCCCTGCAAAAAACCATAACACACATTAGCAAGATTCATTTATTACAGCCAAATCAGCACCCCAGGATCAGAGGAAATGGGATCCAAAACGTAAGTGTCTTAAAGAGGTAAAAGATCAGAGGGCTTTGAAACATGGCCATGTCATCAGACTGAAATTTGGAAAGAAGTGCCCTGTGTCAAGAGAATCTGCAGGAAATCAGTAAGCTTTGGAGGCCCAGGACGTACCCAGTAAAGCACAGATGGTGGGCCCCCGAGGGATATGGTCAGCAAAGATAGCCTCTATAATCTGAATAGATTTCAGCCACGTCCCCCTCCACCTAAGCTCTGGTTTTCCTTTAGAGGAGGCTTTTTACTTAATTCCTGTTGAATTTACTAATGTTGTGTGGTGTGAGATTTTAAGTACCTTCTCCAACCTCCTGGGCCCCTCTCTCCTCCCCTGTCCCTTCCCCACCTCCCCATCCTGTCTTGAACTTCCAACCCCAGGAGCTCTTCTTTACACAGTTCGCTAAAATGGAGCCTCCTGTGTGAAGCATGCCCAGGAGGTGAAGCTTTCATGGGTCCTAATATGTGCTTCAGGATAAGAGCACCATGGGGACCCTGCCTGCCAGTGTGCCCCTCTCAACGAATGTGGGCTTTGGCAACATGGCATTAATTCACTGCCAATGAAACAATGATGGGAATTTTAATGATAGGGTTGCTGTCTAAAATATGACAGGGGGAGACTTCTCAGCATCTGTGATCCAGAAAACACGCTTTCTAGTAAGTATCTCTTATGGTCAGAAGTGGGAGTAAAATCTTTATCAGTCCTTCCTAAGCATTACCTTTGCAAGCGCTACAGAGCAATGTAACGTAGGATGTGTTCAGTTTAAGTAACAGAATGCCTAATAGTGGCTTTGTCCATGTATTAGTTTCCTGTGGCTGTTCTAATGAATTATCACAAACTTGGCGGCTTGAAACAATAGAAATGTATTTTCTTGGCATTCTGGATGCTAGAAGTTGAGCATCAGTTTCACTGGGCCAAAGTCAAGGCATCGGCAGGGCCACATTCCCCCCAGAGGCTCTAGAGGAGAATCATTACTGCCTTGTCCAGTTCCTGGTTGCCACCAGCATTCCTTGGCTCCGGCAGCATCATTCTCATCTCTGCTTCCGTCTTCATGTGGCCTTTTCCTCTTTCGTGTGTCTCATCTCCGCCTGCCTCTCTCCGATAAGGACACTCATGGTGGCATTGAGGGCCTATCCAGATAATCCAAGATAATCTCCTCACTCGGGATTCTTAATTGAGTCCTATCTGCAAAGATACTTTTTCCTTGTAAGGTAACATTTGCGGGCCTTACAGAGCACATTCAAGGCAGACAAGCAGACAGGTGGTCACGGGTCCTGTATGTCCCATTGACTAGAAGAGTCCACTCCTAAGTGTGAGAGAGAAGGGAAAAGCAAAGATCTGGCAAAGAGGGACAAGGATTTCCATGACTCATCATGATTGTCCTCTGTGGGTTGGCATTGTGCTGTCTTCTGTTAGCAAGAAAGAGGCGGAGGACATAGTTTATGGGTGGTCAAAGAACTATGACTGCCACCAAGGATGCGGGCTTCCACACCTCCCAGTGTGTCAGACAGAAAGGTCTGAATGAGGGTCTGTCTTGTTTTGTGAAGGTAACGCTGTTTTTTAACGCTATTAAAAATCTAGATATAAAGGCCAGGCATGGTGCCTCACGCCTCTAATCCCAACACTTTGGGAGGCCGAGGCAGGTGGATCACCTGAGGTCAGGAGTTCGAGACCAGCCTGGCCAACATGGTGAAACCCCCGTCTCTACTAAAAATACAAAAAAATACACCGGGCATGGTGGCGGATGCCTGTAATCCCAGGTACTCGGGAGGCTCAGGCAGGAGAATCGCTTGAACCCGGGAGGCGGAGGTTGCGGTGAGCCAAGATCACGCCACTGCACTCCAGCCTGGGCAACAAGAGTGAAACTCTGTCTCAAAAAAAAAAAGAAAAAACTAGATATAAAATACCTAGAATGATATGGCCCATAACAGTAGCTACTCAGACCGGTCACAGTGACTCACACCTGTAATCCCAGCACTTTGGGATTGATCGTTTCATAAGCCACCATCGCCTTTGAGTTTCTAACTCTCTGCCTATCTCTGGAATCCACTGAGGAGGAAAGTGGGCTTAAGGTTTGGTCTGGGATTCAGAAGCTGCAGAAATCACCACCTGCTGCTGTGCAAAGCAAACTACTGGACCTCTCTAGAACCTCAGCAAGAATTCATACCTCCCAAGGCTGTGGCAAAGATGAAATGCAGGCCTCGGGAGTGCTTTGAGTTCTAGACCATTCCACGAGCTCCTGTTCCTGTTGTCATTGGACCGTGGGGCCCACTGCTGCCTCACAGCCTAGAGCCAGGTGGAGGGAGTCCAGTACCCTTGTTGATTCTTTGTTTCCCTTTCCCTGTCAGCCACACCCACCACTCAGACTTCCACATACCCCTGTGTTGTTGTTGTTTGTTTATGTTCATTTGCCAGTTCTGACTTAGGAGCAAGTCTTTGGTGCTGATGTTGGTACTGTTCTCACTCCTGAATGTAATGCCCATAATGGATGGAGAATGTCAGGGGAATTGTGGGCAATAGTAAGATTCCTGTCATATTCCCAAACCCTGAGGTGGATGGGAGGAAGCCGCTAACCATGCAACTTTATTTCCACTGTGCTTGTGGTGGGGCCCAGACCACCTTATTCCTGGTGGCCTTCATCTTGGGTGCTGCGGGTGGCAATGACAAGGACTGAAGTGGAGAGAGCGAAGATGCCCGCAGCATCTATGCCTCGCCCTGGCTCATTCGTCTGATTGGATTGTTAGCAAGCCAGGTGTGACCTGGCCTGCAGGGCACAAGAAGACCTGGAATACCTGCTAGGCAGCTAGATAGGAACATGGGACTTGCCAGCAGCTGAGCATGGAGAGGAGGTTCCCTACCTGGCTACACATCACAGTCACTCGGAGTCCTGTGCTCAGAGAGGCACTTTGGCAATACCCTGGACATTCTGATTCAGAAGTTTCTTAGCCAGGTGTGGTGACTCATGCCTGTAGTTTGAGCTACTTTGAGAGGCCAAGGTGGGAGGATCACTCGAGGCCAGGAGTTCAAGGCTGCAGTGAGCTGTGATTGCACCACTGCACTTCAGCCTGGGTGACAGAGTGAGACCCTGTCTCTACAATTAAAAACAAGAAGTCTCCAGGTGAGGTACAGGAATCTATATTTCCAAAAGCAACCCTGGGACTTCTGATGCACAGCCTGCCTGGCAAATACACAGTTTTTAGGAGAAAACCATGAGCTTTGGGGTCAGGAAAACCTGTTTTTGGTAACAGCTGTGCTACTTACTAGCCGTGTGAGCTTTGTCAGTCACCTACCAGCTTCTAAACTTCCGTATCCTCAGCTTTAAAGCTGGTATGATACTAATACCTGCCTCACAGGATTGCTGTGAGGGTGTAATAAGATGTTTATGCACAAGTTGTATGTATGCACATCATGGTGCCTTAAAAATCCTCAACTTCCCCCTAACCCAATACAGAAGCCCAAAGGCAGACTGGCCCACTGGCTTTGGCTCTAGTGCCCCCAGCCACTTCCCACCAACTCCATCCATGTAAGATTTACATAGCCATGGCCAAATTGTTACTGTAATTAACAATCACACCTAAAAGCTTTTACTTTTACTTTTATTTCACTTAAAGGGAACTCTTAAAGAGTGTTTACTTCATATCATTGGCAAATTGTTAATTCTTGTGATACTCACCGTGATAACATCTATCCAAATGAACATGTTTGCTCTTAATGTGAGTGTCATGTGCAATTTGGGAGAAATTCTGTTGTCATTTAGCATTAATTAATGCCCACTTACTGTAAAGTGTTCGGAGACACCAATATCAGCGAGATTTCCAGGCCACATAAAGAGGATGGGAGAGCTGGGAAGGAACCAGAAGCCACTAGAAGGGCTGCACTGTGACTGAAGGCAGTGGCCCTGGGCACGCTTCTCTGCTGAGGGCAGGCAGGCCAGCCTTCTGGCTGGAGGATCTAGGTGTCCACCCATAGGTGATGATCAGAGCACACAACTGGGCCATCCCAGCCTGGCTCCACTCACTGTGGCTGGAAGGGGTTCTGCCTCTCCATCCCCAGCCCCTCACTCCCATACAGCCACCTCTGGTGACCTCTCCTCCCAGTTGCAGTCACCCTGGATGTTGATTTTTAACCTGGTTTCACCTGGCTGCACATGTCAGCTGGTGGGCCCTGGAGTGTGAAGTACGACTTGCTTGGGCCCTTGCAGCCTTGCCTCCTGCAGCGACTTTCTGCAGCTTGCCTTTGGGGCAGTGGCTGCCAGAGAATCCTGAAAGTCAGTTCAGGAAGTCATCTTCGTCTCCGCCCCCAAGCAGGTGCTTGATCAGTACTGTTTATTAATGTGTTCTATTTGCTCAAATGCCTCCTTCAAAACGGAATGTGCGTGAGATGCTACTCCTGTGCATGGGACAGTGAGTGTGACAGTGAATACTGCTGCTTTAGGAGTGGAGACACAGCCTTACTTTCCCTTTCTTCCAGGCAGCTCAGTGTAGTGGAAACTACAATAACTGACCGGGGCTGTGCCCACCAGCTGTGTGAGAGGGCCTCAGTTTTCCCACCTGTAAATGGGGCTCCCTTTACCCACCCCATGGAATGGTTTAATTAAGTGCGATGAAGTCCAGCATGCCACGTGTGGTGCTTAGTAGCCATCGCCTTATTAAAAATGCCAGTGATCACGGAGGATCATAATTTCTCTCCTTTTGTGTCCACACCTCAGACACGTCCTCTCTCCTGCAAGAGGGGTAGGAACAGAGGAATAGCGCCTCTCACCCAAGGAGGGAACTGCTCTGAGTCCACCAGGAAACGCAGTCACAAATCATACAGAAGCAGTTTTCATTTCTTCTGTCCACAACCAATGTAACTCAAGTACGGTGGAAAGACACGTATTTTTTTGTCCTGATGAGGAAAGTTGCCTTGATACGTAGTTTTTTTCTGCCTTGTGGATGGACTGCATTGGACAGAGGCGGGGGGCAGTGGGGGCAGTGGAATCTACCATGGCGGGGTAATGAGTCAGTCTGCTCAATAGGGATGTGTCCCATACAGAGCCGCAGATGCCTGGTTTAAAAGACTCAGGCTGCAGATAAATATGCTAAACTCAAATTTTACTGAGTGGAATTTAATCTTTCTCTGATGATTAAAAGGCCCTTCAGAATCTTCTGAGCCGTTTCGTTGAACAGTGTTTTTTTGTTACTTCCTGGGTGTAGAGAAATGGTAGGGAACAGAGGGCTTTGCTGGAACACCCACTGGACTTGTGTGTCCTCCTCTCGGGTTCTAAGTGCCCTCAGGCCACACGCCTCCTGTTTCCAAGAGAGTGAGAGGGGCCTAGAAAAGGCTGAACACAAAGCCCCACAGCAGCCAAATTCCCTTTCAAGGGTGTTACTTAGTAAACATGAGCCCTTGAGCCCTACATTCTTCCAGACTGCACCTGCCTCAGGCCGCCCCTCCTTCTAGAAGGAGCGGTGGGGGTGGGGGGCCCCGGGCAGGAGGCTGCCAGCTCAGCCTGGAGTGGCCCACAGCAATGCTCCAATTCACAGTGAAATGATTTCCTCTGCCTCGTATAATTTAACCTGCCCACATTGCTAAACTTCTATATTACACATTTCTGTCAGGATGTCAGAAGAAATGATAAGCCTCCTTGAAACAGCAACCTCTATTACATGCTAAGAGCATCGCGCCTGGCTCCCCCCAGCCCCGGTCCTTCTGGTACGTTTCTGAGATTTTTAGCATGGTCTCTCAAGTATAAAGAATACCCTACTTCATGACCCCAGCCTCTTGTTAGCTGAGAGATGGAATCTTTTCTAAAGCTGACTCTCTTGTCTATTATGTTTTCAAAATTCAAGGTTTCTCTTTAGATTCTTGGATGGCTGCCAAGTGGCCGGGCTTTGTTAGTAGGTGAATTGCTCCTCTTTTTTTGATCCTTAAACAGGAAGTAGTTGTTTTTTAGGGTGGAGGGAAGGGGGAGGCATGTTCCACCTCCCTTCTGCCTTTGTTGATGTTTCCAGGCAGTTGGTGGGGAATTTTTTCAGGAATTTCTCCTCGGGGACCCTACCTTAGGAATAAACCCAAACCACGGAAAAGCCATTTCCTTGTCTGGTGGGAGCTTGTGTTTTCTCGCTAGATTGTGTCACCCAGAATTTGTTGTGGAACTTCTTGACAATTGTGCTGCCACCTGACTGCAGCATGGACCACTGAGGGGTAACAGCACCAAGCTGCTCCATCCACACTGGAGACACTTGCGAGATCTCAGGCCCACAGACAGTGCGGCTGCCTGTCGCTCCCTGCACCTACTCCCAACCTGGGCCTCCTCGGAGACAGCCACAATGTACACAGTCCACACAGTGTGCGGACAGTCCACACAATGCACACAGTCCACACAGGATGGCGCAGGACTCTCTTCATTATTAGCTGTGGTTGTGTGATTTCTCCTGGGGAGAGAGAATTAAGACTGAGTTTCATTTAAACCTAAAAGTGAGGAAGAACAGATGCCATATTCCTACCCTTAGTTGTTAATTTGGATTATAAAAACCCATGTTTTTCTTCGAGTCATTAGTCATGTGGCTTTTTTCTTCTTTGTCTCACTACATTCTGTGGGAACAGATTTCTTTCTGCATAGCATTTAGTGGTGGGAAAATGATGTCTGCTGACCATCCTTGAAATTGAGGCACAATGTAGTTCTTGATTAGGAAGACTCTGGAATAAGCGTCCAGGAGAAATGGAAGGTGTTTGGTTTCCAAAAGTGGTACCTTCAACTCTGGGTGTAAGCTGAGTGTGTTTCTCTGCAAAGTTCCTAACCCATTAGTAAACTGTCATACACTTCAAGGCCAAGTCACCAGTCTGATAGCTAAGCTGTCATAGTCCAGGGTCCATGTGAGCCCCAGCTCTTTAAAAACTCCTGGCTGGCTGTGTCCAGAGAAGACATTCTTACCAGTGTTCTCAGTTACTTTTGGGAAACCATCTCAGAGTGTAACCTAAGTCTAAACTCAGACAAGGCACTGTGTGTTTTACAAAATACACAGCCCACTCACCTGGGCTTAATTACCTGTAAAACTGAAGTAATGAAAGCAGCGCCTCAGGCTCCTTTGCAGCTCAAAGGGGATGGGCCAGGGATTGGAATGTAGACCTGGGAGCTTCCTTTGGGTGCCTGATGAATGAGCCGCACTGTAGGTTCAGTAAGACTCCTTCCAGGGTAAGCCAAGGACAACAGAGCCAGACTGTGGGGCAGAGGGTCTCATGGTCCTCATGGCAAAGCCAGCCCCAGCCCTCAGTGTGCCCTCATGACTATGAGTCCAGTCTTTACAACAGGAACATAACAATTCTACAGAAGGGTGGGGGGTCTAACACTGAACAAGCAACCCTCCGTGGACCAGGCACCCAATAGGCTTTACTTCAGTCAGTCACTCCCACAGCCACAGCAGGTGGAGGCATCACTTTCCATACTGTATAGAGGAGGGAACTCCCCACCAACTAGTGAAGTTTAAAACCAGGATTCCAAGCAGGGCTGCCCAGCTCTGAACCCTGCGTACTTTGTCCTGTTGCTGCATCTTCTCTCTGATTCCCCTGAAGTCTGTGCGAAGTGCCACAGGAGGTCGAAGGAGGGACCAGAAAGGTGAGGGCTTCCCTGAAGGAGTGGCAGCAGGACCATGTCCTGGGAGGTCCCCAGCCCAAGAAGGAGGCAGGCAACCTCAGCGAAGACAGCCTGGTCTTTTTTTTATTTTTTTATTTTTTTTGAGATGGAGTTTCACTGGTATCACTCAGGCTGGAGTGCAGTGGCACGATCTTGGCTCACTGCAATCTCCACTTCCCAGGTTCAAATGATTCTCCTGCCACAGCCTCCTGAGTAGCTGGGATTACAGGCATGTGCCACCATGCCTGGCTAATTTTTATATTTTTAGTAGAGATGAGGTTTCACCACGTTGGCCAGGCTGGTCTTGAACTCCTGACCTCAGGTGATCCACCCGCTTCAGCCTCCCAAAGTGCTGGGATTACAAGCATGAACCACCGCACCCAGCTGAGCCTGGTCTTAGAGTGGGGTCAACTTCGACTTCCAGTTGTGAGAATCAGGCCTCTGGCACTTATCAGCCCTGAGGCCTGGCTTAATTTATTTCAACTGTCTCTGTCTCCATTTCCTGGTCTGTAAGGTGTCATGGGAAGTGTTCACAGCCCTTTAGTATGCTTTAGTGTGAGAAAGCTCGTAAAAATGCCTGCATGGTGCCTTGCTGGTACCCAGTCAGTCCTGCGTTTCTCGGCTCTGCAAAATCACAGACACATGGAATGGGATGGTATGCCCCAGAAGAACTAGGGGACTGGGAGAGCTGGCAGGTATGAGCCCTGGGTTTGGGAAGGGAAGAAGGTAAGTGGTGACAGATAAGTCTAGAAAGGCATTTGGGTGTCAGGTCATAAAGGACCTTGAAAAACCCCTGGGTTAGTTGAAGCTTTGGTTTAGTTTGGTTTCATGGAGAAACAGGATGATGAGATTTTTCTTTAGGGGAAGATGACGGCAGCAATAAGAGTGTTGGAAAAGTCACCCTGAACAACTTGTGTAGCTAACTTAAGGGCAGAAAAAAGGAACTCTTTCTTTTCAAGTGGCATCGTGGCTATCACAGCTCATCAGTGCCTGGAACAACACCTTTAATAGTATCAATAGGAACTCTTCGAATTGCTGCAGAGATTTTGCTTCCTGAATGTTTGTACTTACCCTCCCATTTAATCTTTAAACCATCCCTTCGAGAGAAGGAGGACACAGGGGTTTTTCTCATTTATGTACCACTGTGAGCTTGACTTAGTTACCAAAGGCTGACGATGGGCTCAGCAGTGGGATTTGAGTCCCTGCGTTCCCACCCAGGCTTCCCACCATTTTCCTCTTACGTGCGCATCCGCTTTGAAGCTTCATTCTCTCTAAGGTATATGGTGGTAATGATAATGTTGTTAATACTAGTAATGATCATAGTAACAGCTAACATTGAGAAAGCATGTACTTACTATGTACCAGGAATTTGTTGCTAGTTTTGAATTGGTTTGTGTAATTATCATCTCCTCTTTCCAAGAAAACCGAACAGTAATGAGATAAGTTACCCTAGGACACATAACAAGGGTGTGGCAGGATAGAACCACACCCTTCCCAGGTCTGTTTGCCAGGTGAGGAGTTATCTGTCATTTCTCAGGGTTCTCCTTGGCACCTGGGGGCAGGTGGAGGTGGGCGTGAGTTGTCAGGACATCAGGCGCCTAACTCTAACTCTGCATCAACCTGAGAAGCTTGATTTTTATCCGTTTCATTGCCCTTTCTCAAAAGATGATTTGAGAAAGTGTTTTTTAAATAGCTTTTTAAAGCAGAAAGAGGCCGTGTGCACTGGCTCACACCTGTAATCCCAGCATATTGGGATGCTGAGGTAGGCAGACCACCTGCAGTCAGGAGTTTGAGACCAGCCTGGCCAACATGGTGAAACCCCATCTCTATGAGAAATGCAAAAATTATCCGGGTGTGGTGGCACGCGTCTGTAGTCCCAGCTGCTCGGGAGGCTGAGGCGGGAGAATTGCTTGAACCTGGGTGGCGGAGGTTGCAGTGAGCCTAGATCATTGCACTCCAGCCTGGGTGATAGAGCAAGACTCCATCTCAAAAAAACAAAAACAAAATAAAAATAATAAAATAAAGCAGATAGGGTTTGATTAGGGTTTTTCGTTTTTTGAAAAGGCAATTAAAAAGATGGATTGATAAATACGTAATGAGCTGGCTAGATGGAGAGACACATGATAAAGTAAGCGTAGTACAGTGTTAATAAAGTCAGTGGTGGGTATATAGGTGTTCACTCTAAAATCCACTTTTCTATATGTTTGAAATTTTTCATAATAAAATGTTGGAGGAGAAACTAGCCAAGTAAATCATTTATAAGGGCCTTCCAATTTTTTTTAAAAAATGTTATTTCCTGCACTTCTTTCTACATCCTATAGTTGTAATCATGTACAACCATGGCATGATCATTAATCTAGATAGATCTCCTAGTCTCACCGTTGGATCTTGCCACTAAAAAAATATCTGGGTCAGGCGTGGTAGCTCACACCTATAATCCCAGCGCTTTGAGAGGCCAAGGTGGGTGGATCATCTGAGGTCAGGAGTTCAAGACTAAGCTGAACGATATGGTGAAACCCCATCTCTACTAAAAATACAAAAATTAGCCAGGTGTAGTGGCGGGTGCCTGTAGTCCCAGCTACTCAGGAGGCTGAGGCAGGAAGAATTGCTTGAACCCGGGATGCAGAGGTCGCAGTGAGCTGAGATTGGGCCACTGCACTCCAGCCTGGGTGATAGAGTGAGACTCCGTCTCAAAAAAAAAAGAAAAAAAAAATCTGCTGGGGAGAACAAAGTCAATCATCACTCATTTGGTTCTCCAACTACCTGTGCCTAAATTTTAACTGGCAAATTTGGTTGGTTTCAGATACTTTCACTAGAAAGGCGTAGGCCTGTGAGTCTCCAGATGAAAGGTGGGTTTAGGTCTACACATCTCCTGTTTCAGGGCAGTGAGTTGTTTTGGACCCATCTCTAGTAGAAGTTTCTTGGAGCTCTCCAGCCACAATAAAGGTACAGTGTTCCTGTTCACTCACTTTGGCAGAGCCTTAAAAAGGAGCACAGAGACACTCTAATAGTAAAATGTAAAAACCTGTAGGAAACCATAGCAGAAAGTATTCTTTAGGGCCCAGCTGTATTTTTCTGTTCTTAAGACCCAGATAAGCATAGTCTTCCCATTTAACATTCTGACTTTAACGTGAGAAGGAGTTTCATGTCCCCTTGGTAGGACGTTGGAGTAGTTGTTGCAGTGCACAAGAAGTGGACTTTGTCTAGCTTGTTATTAGAATAACCTTGCCAGCATATTCCAGGGAGTTGATCAAGGAGTTTTGCCAAACTGTGATAAATCAGCACATTGAGCAGCCTCTGATGGCTGATAAGCTTGGGAGTGCCAATTAATTGACATGAACCGCACTTGTCAATCTTCGGAGGTCATGGAAGTGGATCGCTTGTCTTTCTTCCCTTCCCCAGGTCTTCACCCACTTGCTCTTTGGTAGATTGAGCAAGGCCTGGCACCGCATGGAGCACACCTCCCACCTTTGTTCTTCTGTGTTTGCTGAGTAATTAATCTCATTGTGCTAGTATGGAAATAGTCTATTAAAACATTCAGGCAGGACACCATGGAGAGGGAGGAAGGAGGATGAAGACTGGCGGAGGGAGTAGTTTGCTCAGTTTAATTGGTTCTTTCACCTAATGGTAGTTTGTCAATTAAGGGGATACTTAGAGAAAGTGAAATTAATCCATGTGGGTCAAATGCAGCTATTAATTTTTAATCAAAACACAATGTTCAACAAATCTGTAGCTGTGCTGAGTACAAATGCAAGCATGCCACCAGCCTCTTCCCAAAGGATGTGGGAGCAGGCACAGGAAAGGGGGGGCGTGTTAATCTAGAAAATGTTTGCCTCCTCCCACACTCCCTGTGACCCTGAGGTAGGCCCCGCAGAGCTTCGTTCTTGTCTCTTCACCATCTATTGCATTGCCTAACTCATGGTAGATGCTCAGTGATACTGCTCTTCCGGAACTCTTTCAGTCCCTATTATGTGCACAGCTTTGGAGTACCTCAAGTAGATTTTAGGCATAACAGCTGTTCTCTAGGAGCTCCTAGCCTGCTTGAGAAAACACAGGAGACAGTTATGAATCTATCCCCAAGTCACTCAGAGCAACACACAGTCAAGTACAAGAATGTGTGATAAACCGTGGCATTTGTTGAGCATTTGTTGTATGCCAGATACTTTTAAGCACTTCACGTAAGCCACGTTCTTTAATCTTGGCATCAGCACAATAAAGTAAGTACCATTTTTATCATCCTATTCATAAATAAGGTCACTGAGGCCCAGAACATTTAGGTAACTTACCTAGGGTCTCACCGCTAGTACAATTAGTCTGCTAGAAGGTTGCATTCATTACCTAATATTATAAGGGCCAGAGATGTCCCAAGAGGGCTGGCATTGATTGGGGTTAAGGTATGAGTTTATTTTGGAAAGTGCCAGAGAAAGATGCTCTAGGTAGTTGGAATGGTAATCAGCACGGTTTTGTGGAAAAGGAGTGTGTTTTCTGGTTAACTGGAATATGAGGTCAGCGAGGTTGAGGTGGGTCTAGGTTAATACACTTTCAGGGTCTTGGATAACAGGATGAGAAATTTTCATGTCGGTTATTCTGGGATTTCTTTATTGTTTACGGCTTGTTTCACTTTGGAGGAGCAAGTCCCATTCCTCTATTTCTGCACTTGGGCATTGTGCCCTCATCATTATCTCTCTTACCTCCTCTGCCTCCCTCCATCTGGCATCTTTCTTCTCATTTATGGCATCCTTAGCTCCTCCTGCTTCCCATTTTTAGAGAGAGGGAGAGAGAAAAGAAAAATCAAGGAAGCATACCAGTCAGCCTACTTCTACTGACTTTCAGAGGTTGAATGAAGCTTTTCTCAACCCTCTGCCCTCACCTCAGTTTGGTCCTGGAACTGTGAGAGGAAAAACACCAGAAGGACTTGGCCTCAGGAAGTTTTCTTCTGCCTCCCTTTACTGAAGAGAAAGCAGGTTGGAGGAGCCACTCGGCTCTGTGACATATATAGTGACATGATTTGGAGAGGTCTGAAAGGACTATCCCAACGGTGTCTCTCCAGGCTGCTCACAACTGCCTGAAACCTCTCAGTAGGAGACAAAATATCTCATGACCCAATGAAAAATCAGGCTTCATAGTTTGGGACGGGCTATAGGGCATGTTAAATTCCTTCACATTGGCCAGAAGCTGGAGAAATGTGAGGAGAGGTAAAATCCTTGGATATTTTCTTCTTTACTTCCAAGGTGGCTTACAAGCTGGCCTCTTGAGGTCATTGGGCTGATGATAATTGGTGGGAATTTGCAGGTAATTGCCAGTGGAGTATGTTCTGACAATGAGGGAGAGAATCAGGGAATAGAGGGGCCCCATGAAGAGGATCCTCTGCCTCAAATTCCCTGCAGGTCTGTGGGCTGCTGCAGTAAACCTGGGAGGTCATCAGGATTACCACAAAGACTCGCAATTGGGTGGATGTCCCTCTGGACAGCCTAGTTTCCCTAGACATACAACACATGTTACTTTCTCCAGCAGTACAAAGCTGAGAGGGGGCCTGAGTAATCGTGCTATTCTTGCTCCGGGAGGCAAGCCCCAGCTGTCTGTGTACCCCCATGCAAGTGGGCAGGAGGGATTCCAGCAGGGTAGAGGGAGGGACAACAACTGTGGAGCCTGGAACAGAAGTCAGGGAAGCACATTTAGGACGGAAAGTCTCGGGCAGGAGGTAGGTAGAGGTGGATAGGCGATGCAAGTGGTGTTTTCACCATGTCGTCTTGACCTGGAACATGGTGGAGAAAACAGAGATAGCTGACTCTGTGTGGTCAGTGATTTTAAAATGACACTAATGTCAGACTCTTAACCAGCAAGGGAACACGTCTTATACATCTAGGAAAACTAGGTAACCCAAAGGGACACCCACCCAAACAAGAGTCCTTCATGTTGAAGAAGAAGAAGCACTTCTCGATAGACCATGAAACCAGCTGATATGGAATAAATTGTTATGTCATGGGAAGGAGGACATTTTTGGTACCTAATGATTAATATGAAATAATAATTATGCAGTAATTATATTCTTGCCTCTCAATCTAAGAATACTCAGAACATTGTCTTAGTGAATTTCAGTATCTTCTATGTGAAAAGCAGCTTAGCTACTGGTATCTGTTATTCATGCATTCATTTTTTCTTTCCTTTGCCATGTATTTACCAAAACCTACTCTCTGCTAGGTAGTGAATAAGGCTTTTGGGATGTGGCAGCAAACAAAATGGGCATGTTCGCTGCCCTTAAAATGTAAGGTGAAATACAACCTTTATAGACTCCACTTTCCTCTACTGGTTAAGGTTTTCTTTGTGGACAAAATACATGATCAATTCTATAGCTATTCCATGCACGTATATATAAATAAAGTGAATAATATCTGTTCACAATTTCAAAATACCTGTTAAATAAAATGTATTGATTTTAAACGTTAGTGTGAGATAAAAACATTAAGTAACAGATTGTGTGCGTGTGTGCGGGTGTGTACAGTTAGTCTTGAAAAGATCAATTGGGAGTCAGTGGAGCATTTAAAGCAGGGATAGACATGACCAGATTTGTCGTTTAAACGATGACTCTGGCAGCAGTGTGGAGGACAGCTTGAGGGAGGCCAGAGTGAAGATCAGCAGCGAGGAGAGACTGTTACCCAGGTGAGAGAGGATGGTGACTCAGAGTAGGCAGTGTGGGGGCTGAGAGAAGAAAAGGAACTAAATTCATCTTGGAGATCAAATAAGTGAGATTTGGCAACTGATGGAAGAGAATGTAAAACAATTATCTACTTCCTAGGTTGGTTGTGGGAACTAAATGAGACATTATTCGCCTCATTTTACAAACAAGGAAATAGAGACTCCAAAGTGATTGAGATAAACGTCTGACTTCCACACAGCCTTTGATCTCTCTACTGCACCAGGCATAAAAAGGGTGTGAACAGAGGTGGATTCACCCGGGCTAATAGCTGAAAGCCTCAAGGCCCTTCACTTGCTGGGATCTCATCCAAGGCCTCATACCTAATTTTTTATTCATAACTTCGTATTCATTTTCTTAAAAAGCACCCTCCACAAGGGTTTAAGCTTCAGACTCCAGAAAACCTCTATCTGCCTCTGGCCAAGTAAATAACCTCATTGGGTAGGACTGAAACTTGATGGGATGAGACCTAGGATCAAAATCTGATGCAGTAGGCAGAGAAAGTAGTGAGTTTAGGTTGGAATCAACTGGGAGGGAAACTGGTGCCATATTGGAGGCATAACAAAAATTTAACTGTTAGTATTTATTGAATACTTTTTGTGTCAAACAGTGTATTTATTTACTTCTTTGATTTTTTGTGGGAAGTTTCTCGTATTATGTCACTTAATTCTTTTTTTTTTTTTTTTTTTTGATGGATTCT
>NW_012104476.1:1082319-1108495 GCF_000951045.1 Mandrillus leucophaeus
AAAAAAAAAAAAAGAATTTTCTTGGTTTAAAGGGAGTTTAGATCCAAGAAGATTTAAATGAGCTCAGGTTTTCCTGACCTGGACAAGTTACCTCCCCACATACGGAGAGATCTTGTAAATGAAATCACTGACCCCTCCCTGCCAGAGATGTTGGAGAAAGGTGGGACATCAGGAGAGAGGCTGGGAGACTAGAGGGGAGCAGGTACACTCCGAACTTTTTAAAGAGAAAGGAGTATTCGGTAGCCACAGGTCAGTGAGCGTAAGGTGCTCTACAGGATCCTAGACCCGGTCAGCATGGAGCAGGCTGGTGAAGAGGAAGCAGGATTCAAAGAGTCAGGTCACTAAGACTTGTCACTGGAGCTTAGCGCCTTTTTTAAACAAGCTTACTAGGCGGATACCGAAAGTGGAAAGGGCGGTCTTACTCCCTCTTCTCAAGGTCTACAACAAGGTCTTTTGTGAAGCCTTTGTGGATTCGGTGGGAAACTGTGGAGTGGCTGCAGCAAATTGGTGAATTTCTTGAACTGTCCGAGTCGATGGTCGCTCTACAGTTATATCATGGGACTCTGCCCTATATGAAATTATCGTCAGTAGTTGGATAATAGTTATTCTGCACCACATTTGCAGAAGGCAGAAAGTTGTGAGGAAAACAGATAGCTTCAGATGGCCAAGTCAGAATTTAAAAAAGAAAACTCATTCATACAGTTAACAAGTATTTGAGTGTCTGTTACATGCCAGTCATACACTCATCACGGAACAGCCACTTTTGGGTTGATTCTCCTAGTACGAATGGTGAGCGGTGAAGAAATGTGCGTGGTGTCTGCATACAATGTCAGATGATGGTAAAGAATATGGAGGAAAAATGTAAAGGCTAAGGAGATAAGAGCAAGGTGTGACGGGGGTGCTATTTATGATAGAGTGATCAGGGGCAGCTTCTCTAAGGAAGGGCCCAAATAAAGAGAAGCAGGTAGATACCCACAAATCTGGGGGAGAACTCTACCTGGCAGAGGGAACAGCAAGAGCAAAGGCCCTGAGGCTGGAACATGTTTGGCATCTCTAGAAAGCCTGAGTAGCTGGATATCAGTGAGGGCAAGCATGAGAGGCCAAAGCACGGCTTGTCCTTGCAGGCTATAGGGGATTTCAGATGTCCCGAGGGAGAGGGAAGCCACTGGAAGGTTTTTTGCCATATAATTGATAAGATCTGATTCATGGTTTGTTTTTGTTTGTTTTGGTTTGTTTTTAATTGAGTCGGAGTCTTGCCCTGTTGCCTAGCCTGGAGTGTAGTAATGTGGTCTAGGCTCACTGCAACCTCTGCCTCCTGGGTTCAAGCAATTCTCCCACCTCAGCCTCCCGAGTAGCAGGGATTACAGGCATCTGCCACCACACCCGGCTAATTTTTTATTTTTAGTAGAGACAGAGTTTCGCCAGGTTGGCCAGGCTGGTCTGGAACTCCTGACCTCAGGTGACCCACCTGCCTTGGCCTCCCAAAGTGCTGGGATTACAGGTGTGAGCCACCGCGCCCAGCCAGTTCATGGTTTTAGAGACTCAGTCTGGAGATAAGCCTAGCACAGTGTGATGGGCTGGCTCTTCAGGGATAGCATGAGACACATGGCTTAGCAATGGTTGATGCGAGAATGGCCTAGACATTTTAGTAAAGATTCACCCTAATGTTAGCAACAGTGTTATTTGCCTGAGGAAAAAACTAACAGTATTAAATGGTATTTGGTATTTACAGTGGCTGGTAGGGATTGGTTTTTATCCCCCCTCCCCTGTCCAATCTCTAAAGTCTTTTAGGATAAGAACCAAGTGGTTAACAAAGCTTCCTGGATGACCTCAGCACCTTATTCAGCTGGCCACTGCCAGCCCCACCCAACAGAGAAAGGAACATCAGAGAACCAGTTCTAGTATCTGACCTTCCACCCCACTGTGAAAACTCAAAACCCAGGAGACGTGGCAGATGGAAATAAGGATGTTTAAGGTAAAGAAAGCCTCATGGTCAAGGTGAATCACTGGATCCAGATGTTTGGAAGTCTGCTCAATAGAGAGGAGATTAAATTTGGCCACAGCAGTTAGTACTGTGACAGATTTCTTTTCCATATATAAAATATGCTTCCTAGAGTCAACGCCATCTAAACATGGACTGGGCCCACACAGCATCCGGCTCATCCCTGGACGTGTATGTAAACTGAGGCTGGATAAGCTTTGGGTGTAGTTATGTAGAGACTTAAGTCAGTAAGCGGACACAATGCAGTCTGATAAAGGAAAGAGGGTGGAGACGGGGAGAGAATCAGCAGGAGAAAAGAGGCAGAGAAATAGAAGCCTGTGGTTGTAGAGATGGTCTATAACCCCACCTGGAACAGCAGCATCTGAACTGGTTCTCCCCTTGCTCCCCTTTCTTTTGCCCTCCAGCCAAACCGGCAACAAAGGGCATTGTCTAGTAGTCTGTGTCAGCAAGAAAAGCCATGGGGATCTGACCCCCAGCAGTGTGTTTCAGCCTGCGAACTTCCTGGATATCTTTACAGGGAATCATTCCCGGGGAAGGAAGGGCAGGCTGGAAATAATATAAGGAGATCAAGAAGGAAGTCAAGCAAGTGACACCTTTAGACAGGCCAGGCGAGCCGGGCTCTTCCCCCTGGGACAGTTAGAGTTATGCAGAGCTGTAATTAACCCAGCAGCCCACTGGATATGTCTATTTCGCCGCATAAAGGCTGTTGAAAGAAGGATTCTTGAAGAAGGAGGTTCCAATTCAATTGGTATTTGAATAAGTCCCTGTTGGATATACTGTTTCTAGAGTTTATGGCTATAATCAACAAAACATGGCCATTCTTTCTTGCAGGTTTCTCATGACTTTCTGAATACCAATCTTTAGAAAGAAAAGAAAAAAAAAAAAAACGCATCCAGAATTGGCTGGGGATAGAATGGGGGAAAGGGAGGGAGGGGGAAATATGGCTCGAATCAAATTAAGGACTTGGTTTTCTTTTCAGAGGATGTTGAAAACGTTTAAAAAGCAGGTGTGTCCTTCTTTCATAAATGAAGACTCTGAGATGTGTAAGAAAATTTTCAGTTCTATATTCCAGGTACCTCAAAATCATTGTATCAGCCTCCCTAATTTCAATTTATTTTTTAACAAATTTTTTTTGTATGCCTACCCTATTTTAGGCACTATTATCGGCGCTGGGGATATTAATACCTCTACCCCGCCTTCCTGGAGCTAATAGTGGGGAGAGAGAGACAAAAACATTGAAGTATGTAGACTAATTGGTGTGAGATGATGTGCTATAGAGAGAAAAATAGCAGGGAAGGAAATACAGTGAGGAGGGATGTAAGGAAGGCCTTGCTGAGAAGGTGGCGTTGAAGCGAAGATTTGAAGGAGGTGAGATATGGATCCGGTGGGTGTATGTGTGGTGGGGTTGGCGGGTGGGAAGAGACAGCGTTGCAGGCAGTGTGCACAGGGATTCGTAAGGTAGCAGTGTCCATGGTAGTGTGTGTGAGGAATAGCAAGTAGACTGACCGGGCCAGAGTGAAATCAGAGAGAGCCAGAGCACTGGGAGATGAGGGCAGAGAGGTCAGTTATGGCTGGAGCCTGCCCTTGCCCTCAAAAAGGCACCCATTCAGTTACTCAAGTGGGCCAGCACACAGTGGTCTGGGCTCTAGAAAAATGAAAATAGCCCCCTCCTCCCACATGCTCTGGGTACTGGCCATTCAGAATGGTTCCCATCACACTTCAAACTGTAGAGAATAAAATTAAATTGTCACCGTGCTACTTTTCACCCTTGGATAGTCCTAGAGTCCTTTGGCATAGCTTTTACATAATGTGCCACATCCCACTGTACTCTCATTCCTGAGAACAGACTGATGGACCGAGTTACGATTTATATGAGAGAACCCCAAATCAGAATTCCTAGCCATGTCCAATTTATATATCAGCAGGCAAGTTGTTCTGTTTCTTGTTTGGGTTTTGGGGCTTCTGTTTGGGGGTGGGTTTTTTTTTTTTTTTTCCAGTATCGTAACTTACAATCTCATATCATAGAAAAGCATTCTCTAATGAGCTTTCTGAAGCCAAGAGCTCTACCCAGTTGCTGGGGAAATGGGTGAACATGGAGAATTAGAATGTTTACATTGTAACTGATTTATATCCACTATATTTGCATGTAAGTGTACTAAAATATTTTTTTAAATAATCACCAGCCATTAAAAATGTATTTGCTAATGGGGATAAGAATGCTGGAACTACAATGAGGTAAGCTTTGTTTAAAAGGATTTAGGAGACTCACAATTCATAATCAATACTTCAACACACTGGTCTGCATTTTTAGGGCAATAGACCTGTAAGTAGAAACAGGCATATTTGCAGAAAAACATTAGTTTCTGAGATCTGGCCAGCTCCTGTTCTTACCACTCTGTCATCTCTGATTGGATTAGACATCACAGAAAGGGCCTCAGATCCTTGTTTCATGTTAAGTTTAACCCCTCCAGTTGAATACCATCCTTGTGGAGCTCAATAGAGAGAAATTAAATTTCTATCACCAGAACTATGGCACTGAATCAGGTATCAAGGGGGCTACATCAGTAAACTTCGTTGGTTACAAGATGTATGTCCTTCCTGAGGCTCTGTAGCTGTTAAGTTGGCTCTTTCCAATCACAGCCTGATCTTTCATTTTCCCGTAATGCAGTTAGACAGCCTAGTTATTCAGGCATAGACTTCTCTGTTTTTCATTATCCCTGAATAACATTTGATGCTGAAATAGGGAAGACGGGAAGGACGGGGGAGGGGAGCCAAGCATTTTTCACAGCTTGTGTGAAATGCTTAATATTTGAACGTCTTTAAAATATACTGTACACATACATTCCAATTTTATAAGACTAGCATAACATGTTCAAAAGTTTTATGAATTTCAACATGTAACCAGAGTAAATGTTAGCCTGTTTTAAATAAGCCATAATGGCCTGGCAACAAACCTGCATAGTTAGCAAATCCCTCCTCTGTTTATGGGCAGCCATTCCTCACCAGGTCACTACAAAATACTAGTTTTATCAGTTTCTGTGGACTCCGTAAGTTGGTCTGTGTACTGAGTTCAGCATGAATCTAATTTTAAGAGCACAAAACCAAGGGCATCATGATGAAGTGATATTTCGTTTTGATTTTAATGAAATGGCATGAATCTGACTTGCTTAAGAATATGTCCAGGCCTCTCGTATCCTGTGGGAGCAGCTTGGTTCCTAAATGCCTTCCGTAAGCACAGGGCCACACAGCCGTAGCAGGCTCACCCCTTCCTCACTGGAGTCAAGAGAGTGCTTTGTGCCTAGAAAATGTTTGTGTGTTTTTTGTGGGGTGGGGGGGGGACTTTTTTGTTGGATTTTTTGTTTTGTTTTTACTTAGGATGGAAGTGCACCCCAGATGATTCTTTTTAAGCTAGGATCTCTCTTAACAGAAGTGAGAGCATCAAACACGCTGGGTCATGCGTGCCTGGTTCCATCCCATCGTGTGTCCTGGGTCTAAGGTATTAGACACACTCATGCCTCTCAGTGGTGAAGGTCCTATGTTACCAGATCGTACAATTCGAGGAAATCTGCTAGCTCACCAGATAAAATCATCCCAGCTTCTTCAAGTGTGGCAGAGGAGAGAGACTTCCCATGTGTTAAAAATCTGCTAACCTTTGCAGCCCCAACTCTTTTGCCCATAGACTCATCCTGGCCTCAGCCATCCCTCAGGAATCGTCTACCACAGACCAAACTGGCTTCAGGGGATATTCCAACCCCTGATGCACTCTGGCATCGAAAGCTCCTTTAATTACAAATAGTGCACTAGAGGACAGGTTGGAGCATTTAAATAAGACTGATCTAAAGGCTGTGGGCCAAAGAATTCTCACAGAGGGCAACACGTAATTAGGTAATCTGACTCACAAGATGAAGTTTACTCGCTTTCATTGTGGTGCCCCCCAGGGCAGCCTTCCCCACCTGCCCTCTATGCCTGTGTCCATGTAGCACTTGTCACTTGTAAGCCCAGCCTTCTGGGAGGCTCTCAGTCAGGTCCAGATGCTTCCAGAGGCTGACTCCAGACTCACGCAGTTTCTTCTCTCTTTGTCTTAAAACAGTCATGGTCCTCATTGCTCCCTAAAACATCCTAATTAGTATTTAGAACTCACTATCCATCTGTTCAAAGCTTGGCTTTTGGAACTCTTTATAGTACTAGCCTTCTTACCCCCTGAAATAAGGAAAATATAAGAATAACCGCCCACAGAGGCATATAAAACTCCTTTCCATTTACCTCATTTATTCATCTTATTTAGGGAAAGCACAGTTCAGGGTGGGCAGTCTAGTTTAAGCCATTGAGTCTAGTTTAAGCCGTTGTTCACCATCATGATTTTATAGCCTTTAGTTTTATTCCCTGTCAGCCATAGATATCCCCAGAGATGCAAGAACTCATGCAGGAAAACCCATTTAATTAGGACCCACTGTGAGGGACCAGGAAACAGACCCTAAAGCACTTTATGATGGAAGCTGTTGATCAGGAAACAGGATGTTTTCCTTTCCCTGGGTTTAGGTCTGGCTCATACTCCTTCGGGTAGATCTGGGGGCCCATCTCCATCTCCACTGAAACAGAACCTGTAACCTTCCTAGAATCAGGTTACCCTAGAGGGCAGTGACATTTATATCTGCTTTTTTGTTTGTTCGTTGTTCTTTTCCCTAAGACATGGCAGGTTTTGAACTCCTGGATCTCGGCCCAGGGTCCTGGCATGTTGGATATCTGCCATTCTGATGTGCAGAGGGCCTCCTGTCTACACTCTCTCTGCCCCATGGCTAGAGACAGCTCATTCCGAGAGTTTTTTTTAATAGGAAGGCAAAGCTCACCTATCCCTAACATGCAAAACTTTTCACTTGAGGAGGCGGGGAAACTGGTTTAGTAAAGATCTTTGCGTGAAATTGAATCCAGTCCTTATCATCCTTCATGTTCAACTCAAGTCCTTCTTCTGTCATGAAGTCTTCCCCAACCAGAAGTGATCTTTCTCTCTCCATTACATCAGGGCCTTTTCCACATTCCCACCTTTCCCCCCTCATACTGTTGACTAGTTTTATTTCTCATTAGTGCTTTGCACCTAGTGCTCCTAGGTCCATTTAAAGACCTAAATGGCTGGGATCACATCTTCTACTTGGTTATTTCCCCCACAGCATTCAATCACTTATAAACTGTGTTATTTTCCCCACAGTGCCTCACATAGAGTGGTACTCAATTACAACTTACTAAGTCCATTTGAAAAGAAATATGCTATTGGTCAAGAAATCTGTGTGCTGAGTGCTTCAAGGGACACAGGCAGTATAAACGAGACATCCTGCCCTCAGGGAATGTATAGTCTGAGTGAGGGTAAGACGAAGCCACATGGAAAGTCTACTAATACAGGCCAGGTGCCATGGCTTCCTGCAATACAAGCACTTTGGGAGGCCAAGGTGAGAGGATCACTTGAGGCCAGTAATACGAGACCAGCCTGGGCAACATAGTGAGACCCTGTCTCTACAAAAAACTTACCCAGGTATGGTGGTATATGCCTGTAGTCCCAGCTACTCCAGAGGCTTAGGTAGGAAGACTGTTAGAGCCCAGGAGGTGAAGGCTGCAGTGAGCAAAGATCACACCACTGCACTCCAGCCTGGGTGACAGAGCAAGACCCTGTCTCTTTGGGGGGAAAAAAAAAAAAAAAGCAGCCAGTAATACAATTCCATATAGGATCTGGGCCAGAAAAAAATAAGTACCGATTATCATGATCATGATGATACATTAGTTATCTTGGGTATTTACACATGTTTTTACCCATCCCCATAACAACTCTACAAAGTAGATAGCGCTAGGCATTCTTAGTCTCAGCTCTTGTCTGTAGAGTGAGGATAAATGATTTGTCCAAGGCAATGAGTACAAAGTGCTGGGACTCAGACAGCTCCGTGTGCCCTCACGTGAGGCTCACCCTAGGTTCCAGTAGCTCAGAGCTTCTCCTCTTGCTTCTCTTTCATTACCCTTGTGCCCTGCCCACTCCTAGCCTTTTAAATATATTAAGGAGGGTTAACCATATTGTTCACTGCTATTAAACAAGACCAGAGACAGAGTCTTTCCAACAGGTGACACCTTGGTGTCTGAATGAGAAAGGAGTTGTCCAGAGACATCTGACCCACACAGAAGAAAATTAGAGGTATCTGGCCGGGCGTGGTGGCTCACACCTGTAATCCCAGCACTTTGGGAGGCCGAGACGGGGGGATCACGAGGTCAGGAGATCGAGACCATCCTGGCTAACACGGTGAAACCCCGTCTCTACTAAAAAAAATACAAAAAACTAGCCGGGCGAGGTGGCGGGTGCCTGTAGTCCCAGCTACTCAGGAGTCTGAGGCAGGAGAAGGGCATAAACCCAGGAGGCGGAGCTTGCAGTGAGCTGAGATCCGGCCACTGCACTCCAGCCTGGGCCACAGAGCAAGACTCCGTCTCAAAAAAATAAAAAGAAAGAAAAAGAAAATTAGAGGTATCACATGCCAGTAGTTTGTTATAATGGCATAAAAGTATGTGTATGTTTTAATAAGTCATGTGCTGAGTGTACTCAGACTATAGCATATCCATGTGTATTATGGTGGTTAAGAGCTCATCTCTTTAATAACAGACGGGTTCAAATTCTTACTTTATCACTTACAAGCTCTATAGCCTTCAGCAAGTTAGTTAACTTCTCAGGGCCTGTTTTTTCCTTGATAAAATGAGTGGGGCAATACCTAGCTCAAACATTTGTTGTAATATTTAAATATGAATGTAAAGCACAGTGGCTGAGGTCGCTCAGTGAACTGCGATTGTGGTGACCATACTGTTATATCCCTTCCTGAGCCACAGAACTTGAATTTGTGTTCAGAGCTGGAGACTCCAGAACACCTCCCAAAG
Organism: Mandrillus leucophaeus; assembly: GCF_000951045.1. NCBI lineage: Eukaryota > Metazoa > Chordata > Mammalia > Primates > Cercopithecidae > Mandrillus > Mandrillus leucophaeus. The sequence continues at coordinate 1,091,222 of NW_012104476.1, forward strand.
GGCAGCAATTTCAAGTTGAAATAGCCTCTCCCTTCTGTCAGTGAGGATGCCAGGTCTTTTCAGAGTTTCCTGTAAGTCCTCTAGGATATGCTACTTTGGATACAATCTCGCTACTTTGACCTGTGGAAAGAAATTGCTGTCCAAGTACACAATTTATTTTGACCTCCCAACACCTTTGGACAATTCCAGGCTGGCTCCAGGCTTCATGAGAACAATTATGTCCTCTCTGTGGAAAACATTCCTTTCAAATGAATCAGTAATTACTCACCTTTTCTTTTCCCAGCCAAAGTTTTCAGTTGCCAACAGTGGGATCAGTGAGGGGTAGTGGTGTAGCTAACATTAGCCCAATATAGATAAGCTCCAGATTATCTGTCATCTTATTTGAAAAAAGGCAGGCCTGCCAAATTTGCCTACAGTTCCCAGTGAGGGAAAAGAAACAACAGGTTCTGTGAAGAGGAAGGCACAGAACTAGTCATAGAAGTCACTTTTCCAGTCTCCCTCCATTACTCAGGAGGAAACAAACCCAGAGTGTCTTCAAGGTTAAATTCCCTGGAAGCCGATGGATCCTGGTCAGGGGCTGTGAACTTTGCACAGAGGGCATCCTCAGAATCGCCCTCTGCTTAGTGGATCGCTGCCCTCCCATTACTCCGCTGGCACGTACCTGATTTGGTTGACATTTCCATAATTAATTTATAACAGCAATAACCCTGAGATGAGCCTATTTATAGGTTTGTGCAAGCTAGGTAAGAATATAGATTAAATCTCAGATCATTAACATACTTAAAGGACTTGAGAGAGTTTTGTGATCGTCAAATGATGTGATTAAAAGGCCTCCAAGCTTGATGTGTACTGGGAATCCACAGGTTTACTTTCCTTCCCAAGCTCAGAAACAACAAAATAGCAAAAGATAAGCTTATACTCTACCCATTCACCAGAGATGTTGGGTCATCCAGGGAAAAGACTTTGTTTTTTCCACAATCCTGCTGCTTTTTCACCATCCTCCAAACTTGACCAGGGTCAACAGTGATGGTCTACAGCTGCTGCCCCACAGATGAGGATCCATGAGTGTGGTTCTGACCCTTGATATGCCAGCAAGTGTGGCACCAAGAGTCCCATGGGAAGAATTGCTGTGACTGTCCACAGCAATAGAGATGAGTGTGAGAAGCAAAACTTTTAGTTGAAAGGATGCTATTATGACCTGGACTGCTATGCGGACCCAATCTTATTTTCTTTTCTCCTTTTTATGTTCTGTTGTTCTGGTTGTTAACCTTCTGAAAAATAACATAGATTGCTTTTCTATTATAAGAGTAAGACGTGTTCAATATCAAAAATAAAGGTAAGTACAGAGAAGAAAATAAAGATCACTCATAATTCCACCACCCAGAAATACCCACTGCTGAATTTCGGTGTGTATCCTTCTAATGGAGTCTTCATTCTGACATCATGCTAGTAGAACAGTTCTCTGGACACGGAGGCCTCCCATTCAGGTGCTTGCTTTGACAGATGCGTTTCCTATACTCAGGGAGTGAGAATCCATCCATCAAGAAGAAGGAATGACTAAGGGACTCCCTGCCTTACTTGCAGGAGGCTTTTCCAAAAACTACCACCCAGAAGTAGTTCCCCTCTCTCTCTTATTTTTAAATCCACTCAGCCCTATTTATCCTTTTCTTAGCTGTATATGCAAATATGGTGGCACCACCAGTGTCATCCACCTCTTTCGTTCAAGACCATAACTTCTTTTAAGGCTCTCATGAGTCCTTCACACCATCCTCCAGCACGGAGAAGGGCTCTTCACCCATTATTGCCATTACTAGTGTTCATGACTTGTTTCTTTGCTCCAGTTTTTTATTAGCAGACTGGCTACAAAACACTGAAAATCAAGTTAAAGTTAATACAGATAAGATCATCATAAATGATTGCACATGTACACAGATAATTATTACTTTCATTTGTTTTATTATTTTAAATGAATCTACAAACTTTGAGCTCCTTGAAAGTGGAGATTAGATATTATGTCGCCAGACCCTTAACATCATACTTGACGTATTATAAATACTTGATTAATATTTATTGAATTAAGATGAAAATGAAGAGAAAATTTAATTACCCAGTCTACTTTTTTTTCTCAGTAGTTAAGTGCAGAGAAAAAGGAGGTCATATAAAAATGATGAAAAAATAGTACCTTAGAACAATTTTTATGGTATATCAGTGCATTTTTTGTGCTAAGGTATCACTGTTAACCCTAGTGTGGACCCTTTTTAATGATTTTTTAAAATCTTGACGATGCCCTTTTCACTTCTTTCCTAAATGAATATAAAGCCATAAAATGTTCCTTGGAGGATTTTATGAATTACTGCATTGTAAGGTTGGGGAAAGGACATTTGCAGCCATTTGTTTTATGGAGCTTGATTCTGAAGCCCAGCACCACCCCTGACCCTTCAGGGGCACGCTCTGAGGCATGAAGCCTTTCTTGAGGACAGTGAGCACTGCTACTTCTCCCCGAAAGACACCAGCCACACTCCTACACTTGCCAGTTCCCCGGAGTCCACAATGTCAACCGCAAGCCCTGCCCTCCACGAGTAGCCTAGACACCATGGAGCAGACATTACTGATGATGCATTGAACAGCTCTTCTTCCACAGTGCAGATGTATTTTCAGTTCACCAGCATGAATCACTTTTGCCATATGTAATACCATGGTAGTACCTGAAAAAAAAATGATGCCAAAGACTAGAGATTTGGTTAAGGGCATTGGTTCTTCTGGCTCTTTTTGCCTCCTGAACTCTTCTTCAATTTATATCAGACATGGAAGGGAAGCCTAATCTATAAAACAAAGGTAGGGGTGTGAGTCCCCAGGGTTTCCCTCACCACTGTGCTAACCCTAAATCAGCGTTCACCACTCATTTGAAAAACCCGGGGCCCAGAGAGACCAAGGTATAAGAGTGTGAAAGGTAAGTGCAGGACAGGTAGATGATAATGAGGGTGATGTAAATAATAGCTTACATTTTTTGAGGTCTTCTTGTGTTCCAAGCACTGTGCTAAACACTGACTGTCCCCCCAATATGTGGCAAATTGTGATGCCCGAGGCAGAGATCGTATGGCTGTCTGGGAACACTTGAAAAGGATGTCGGATTACTTGCAGGCAAGAAACAGGCCAGATTATCTTGGCAGATCTCTCTCTCGCTGCAGTTGTTCTTAGCCTTTATTATACTTTTGGAATGGGTTTATCACAAGTGATATCAAGGGCGGAAACTAGACAGATATGTCCAGTGTATGTGTACGTGTGTGTGCACATACACATAGGACAACTTTGAGCCAGGAGTATGAGCTGGATTGGCACACTGAGTTGTACTTTAGTCTAACACATGCAGCTCAGTAGGTGTCTCATCTTGAGGGTCATTTAGAATGTTGAGGTATAAATAGCACAGAAAAAAGGTGATAAAATAGCAGGATACATGCTTTTGCCAATCTACATGGCCGTATCCTTGCATACTTATTTTGACAGAACAGAGTCACAGAACAGAGCAAGTTCTTAAGGCTCATTCATTCCCACTTCCCTCTTGACATTTTGAGCAAAGCACTGGAGGGACCAATCCATAAGGGGAATGCACCTAGTCGTCTTTTCGCCCTCATTTCCTGAGTGTCTTGGGATCAGGTGCTCTTGGGCATAAGATGATATACCCAAGAGCACCTGATCAGTCAGGTGGTGAGTCCGTCAACCCACAGCCCTGTTCCGTGCCAGATCCCGTACCTTGGTACCTGTGTGGCAGGAGATGGGAAGGATGTGTAGTGGAAACTCCAGGAACTTAGTCCAGCTGAGGAGATGATACAGATACTGGAAAACATAAAGGATCACCAGGAAATGATAAGCTTAGGAACTCAGAGAACATCATTTCTAGGATGATCAGAGAAGGCTTCAAGGAGGAAGAGAAATTTAAGCAGTGCCTCAAAGGTTGGGTGGGATGTGAGTTGCACAGCTGGGGCAGGGAGTAGTCTTTCAGGGAGGGAAACTGCTGAGGAAAGATACAGAGGTGAGCAGTGCACATTGTTCCTGTTGGAACCACACATGTGTAAAGACTCTGAGATGAGTTTAGTGAGAGTTGAAGGCTTATGTTGAAAAACACTGTGAGAGGCACACCCAGTACAGACTGTGGCAAGTGTTGAATGCCTGGCAGAGAAACCTGGAGCCTTTTAAAATAGTTTTGAGCAGGGAAGGGAATTCTCAGGACAAATGTAAGATGAAGGACTCATGCTTATGTGCCAGACTGCAGCTTTGCTTAGAAAGCACAGTGCAGGGAGAAACCCGAAGGAGCAGGATTCTTCCCTCTGGAGCCCTAACCAAGGGAGGCTGAAGTTGGTGCTTTCATTGAACAACCATATTCTGACATGATAAATGCCATGTCATGAGTTTGTGGTCAACTCCTGTGGTAAACTTTTAAGCAAGCTTTAAAACAACAGCAAATTGCTTCTATGGAATTTCTCTTACAGCATCTTACATTCTGGAAAAGCCAGTGGAGAAGTCAAGGGAGTAGGTCCTGCCCTGTCATTTACCCAGGCCTCCTAGATTTAACACATCCCTGTGGGTCCCGTCACACATCTCACCCTGGCCCATTTAACTGAGCTGGGCCTACTGCAGACCTTCAGATATTTAATTTGTAAACACTTAATAAAGCACTGTCAGTAGGTCGGCTTGTCTTCTCTGTCGGCCACATCAAAATCAATACGTCCCCTGTGTATTGTGCCATGATTGTCTGGGCTGGGGAATCTAATAGGATTAAGTGTTTGGGGTCCTATCTGACGCCACAGTCCACAGTCCTAGTTAGATGAGGTTAAAGACTGGCTTGCCATTGTGGAGGCACGATTGCTTAGGGGTCTGAAAAATCATTAAAGCTTGTCCTCTTAAACGTTGATTGTTCCCTGGTGATTTATTGACAAAACACAAAAAAGTGCTCTATACTGCACTCTAATTATATGTATGAGGCCATAAGATCTCATGGGAAATTAAATAAAATTTACAGCTTGATGGTTTTATGCTCCTGGGAGACATACCTTCTTAATAAGATCTTATAGCTGGGAATATTTATGAGGTTAAAGTCCGTAGGCTTGAGCAAAAGACCTAACCTTTCCATGGGAGGTGGGGATGGGGTGCGTTTTGATTTCTTTGAAGATAAATGATCGTAATGAAATTTTCAGGGGTTTAGGAAAAAGTGTTCAGTGAGACACATCAAGCATTCCTCCTTAAAACCTCTGGAGGACAAAGCTGTAAGGGCACAGGGATTTACTGCGACTATTTATCTCACATAAGGCCCCCATAGTCCTACTCCGCACCTCTGGGGCACTTTGTACTCCTCCTGTACTCTCTGTGGCTTCCTTGTCTTATTAGTCCCCATCACACTCTGAAAAGGTAGGGAAGATCCTAGTTAAGGGCAATGATGTAAGAGGTCAAGGAAGGGAAAGGAATTTGAGTAAGGAAAAAGGAGAAAGACCGAGAGAATGAATACATGTTAAGACAGCCCCCAGAGGAGTCACTGGACATTTAGTATTTTAATGGGTCACCTTCTCTTTATGTTAAGGGGTGACTGAGGCCCAGGCTCGGATTCTACAAGGATTATCCTGTGCTGTTCTAGACAAAAAACCAGAACATATCTGGGGTAAGATGGAACTGGGGGAAGGGCCTCTGCAGGTGGCATGAGGATGAAGATGATATTTATTTGTTACCTTTCTTGGCTCTGAACAGTGTGCTATCCCAACGTCTCCGTGAATCCTAAATGAAGTTTCATGCTTGAAAGTGGGCTGTCTGAACACGAGTGAGGAGCACCGTTTACACTGCCCCATCCCTGCTGCTTTCTCTAATAGTTCTGAAATGGCAGGAAGGAGGTAGGTAGGTAGATAGAGAGCTGTCATATATGTATGTGTACACACACACACACACACACACACACACATAATTCCTATGTATGGAATTATATTTTTATCTACTCAAAGAAGAATAATTGTGTGGAACTCAAAGCAGTTGGGACATGTCATATGTGATCTGTTTTTCTGTTTATTTTTTCTATTGAGTTTTTTATATGAAATCTGAATGGCCCCTTCTTTGTGTGGGGGATTGGAGATGGGGAGGGCATTGACAGAAGGGTTAGAGATCAAACTTTAGAGGGACTTGGAACAGATGGGCACATCACCTCTCTGGGGCCCCTGAATTTGAGAGCTCTGCCGCCAGCCTTTTCCCACCAAGGGAGCTCATGGCTGTCTTCTACTCTGTTCTCCAGTTTATCCCCAGGGGGCAAGCAGCCCCACCTTGAGGGCTCCCTACCTAGGCTCATGTGAAAAGCAAAGGACTATGTGATGAGGACGAATGGATACAGTGTTTGACCTGTTAGGGTGAAGCATCTGAATTGAGAAGTTCCTGACTTTCCTCATTGCCAACTAGTCATGCTCCTCTGCTTCCCTCTTCCTGAATAAACCAAAGAAAATAAAAGGGACTGCAAATGCCCATGACTTAGATGTGTTAGAGTCCAGCTTCTGTTTCCCCCATTTGGTCCTGATTTTCAAAGTGAAGGGGAGACGGGACTGAGTGGTGTGGAGGTGAGCAACCCGTGTGCTTAGCCCAGCGGCTCTCTGGTTTGTCATTGTGGTATCCCTCTCTGGACCACAGTTTCCTCATCTGGAAAATGAAGATCTAAGGCTAGGTGATTTTGAAGTCCCTTTCAGCTCTAAAATATTATTTTACAGTTGTTGGATTTATGTAGGAGAACGGCGTTGCGCTCTATCCCTTGCTTTAGCCTTTTGAATGAAAGTGAGATGTCTCATCAGCTCAGATAGAGCCAGCTCAAGCCCAGTGTCTCAGATAAAAGGAGAAGGAAAAAAAAAAACTTATTAAAGATAGCTAAGTTCCCCTGATAAGCAGCAAGTGAGAAATCCTGATTTAATTTAAATATGATATTTCTGTCTTCATTAATTTAAAGCATGTATATGATAATGTATCCTTTTTTATTTAGTGGTCTGCCCTGAAGGGAAAGAAAGGCTTGATTGTGAAGCAGAGGGGCAAAAGCTTGGGTATATTTTAATAAAGATGAATATCCCTAAAAATGCTTGAATTATTATGGAAGTAAGATTTGTTGCAAGTTACAAATCAAAGCCTGAATTGTCACTTATCTCCTAATGATACTTCTACACAGATTATTAATTTCATTTTAGAAGCCCAATGAATGTTATATTTTATGACATTGATTAAACATCTTGCTGCCATCTAACCATCCATCCTTTTCATTTGCAAAAATCCATATCGGAATTTAACAAAAACAGCTCATAAATTTGTATTTTACAGCCTAGCAAAGTTGACTGGTTCCCTACTCTACTTACCCCCGGACCCATTCTGAACTCTGGGCTTGGGCCATTTCCACTCCTAGAAGTCAGCTTTTCCAAACTGGCATCATGTTTTGTGGTCAGAGTAGTACTTGGGGATTTGTTTGGAAGAGGATGTGTGGCTTCTGGAGCTGCAAAGCCACCAGGGAAGTTTGAGGTGGTCAGGGTTAGCCCCTGACGGGAACTCAGGGTCTCAGCTTTCATTCTCATTCTTAGACAAGCTAGTTACCTCCCTCCTCAGTATCCTGGGGATAATTATGCCCTCCCCAGGGGGCTCCCAGAGCCACTGTGGGGATGAATGAGACAGTAAATGTGAAAGGCCTTCTTACTCTTTAGAGAGAAGCAGTGTGTTAATGGATTTAAGAGCCAATAAAGAACAATGAGATCGTAGGTTTGGGATCAACCTTAGGCATTTTAGGAAAGGTGTAGGATGACTTGAAAGCAGGGACAAAAGCCTTTTGAAAATATCTCCACATTTTATTATTTACAAACGTTTGTCAAAAGAAGTACCTCTGGACATAAATAGACAGTTCTCAAAAGAAGATACACAAACAGCCAATAAACATATGAAAAAATGCTCAGCATCACTAATTATCGGCAAAATGCAAAGTAAAACCACAATAAGATACCACCTTACTCCTGCAAGAATGGCCATAATTCGAAAGTCAAAAAAAAAAATAGATGTTGCCATGGTTGTGGTAAAAAGGGAACACTTCTACACTGCTGATAGGAATGTAAACTAGTGCAACCACTATGGAAAACAGTATGGAGATACCTTAAAGAACTAAAAGTAGAACTACTCTTCAATCCAGCAATCCCACTACTTGGTGTCTATCCAAAGGAAAAGAAGTCATATGAAAAAGATATGTGCACGTGTATGTTTACAGTAGCACAATTCACAATTGCAAAAATATGGGACCAAACTAAATGCCCATCAATCAACAAGTGGATAAAGAATATGTGGTATGTATACACCATGGAATACTACTCAGCCACGAAACAATGGCCTTTGCAGCACCGTGGATGGAGCTGGAGGCCATCATTCAAAGTGAAGTAATTCAAGAATGGAAAACTAAATGTCGTATGTTCTCACCTATAAGTGGGAGCTAAGCTGTGAGGATGCAAAGGCCTAAGAATGATATATTGGACTTAGGGGACTCGGGGGAAAGGGAGGGAGGGGAGTGAGAGATAAAAGGCTACATATTGGATACAGTGTACACTGCTCGGGTGACGGGTGCACCAAAATCTCAGAAATCACCACTAAAGTACTTATCCATGTAACTGAAAACCACCTGTACCCCAAAAAACTATTGAATTTGTAAAAATAAATTTCTAAACCCTTCAGAAAAAAAAGTACCTCTGGTTTCATGAGACTCACACCTGTGTTTCCTCAAAACCACTGTGGGCTCAACCTCTGCCTGGATTGGCTCCCATTAGGGGGACCCCGTGTGTTCCTGTCACATTTCCCTCTTTAAAATTGTGATCTTTATGATTGCTGTTCATTTCCATCCAGCAAGGGTGCTGGCACCTGGATCGCCATGCAGGGTGCAGCTGCGGCCAGCTCTTCCTCCAGGAAAGAGATCTGAAGAGACGTATTCTGAGAAGCCTGAATTCGACTCTACGTTGAAAAATTAAGGACTGGCAACCAAAGGCTGTCACTTGTTGAAGAAAAAAACCTAATGAAGCTGAGGGTCAAGGGGCATCAGGGATAAACTGTTTTGCAAGGGTTGATGACATTAGGCAAAATAACTCTATTAAATCAGAAGTCTGCCTCTGCCAGGTAAACCTTACCAAAAGTATGCAAGAAGCTTGGTGGGAGGTGATGTTAGGGCTCCTAGAGACCTAGAGAGGTCAGCTCTAGAAGGAAAGGTGCCAACCCAGTCCTCCGAGGGCACAGTGCTACAGGGCACAGGCGTTAGGGTATAAGCTTGCCAGTCATGCTGCTGAGGCTCACATCTTGTCTCTCTCTATACCCTTGGGGAAGTTATCAAACCTTGCTCATCTTTGGTTTCTTCATCAGCCATAGCCCTGTCACCTAGGGACATTGTGAAGATTAAATGAACTAATAGTAGTATATGTCGAGTGCTTATTAGTGCCGTGTCAGGCCAAAGTTAGTGCTTAACAAATATTAGTTGTTGTTGGCCAGGCACGGTGGCTCACACCCATCATCCCAGCACTTTGGGGGCCGAGGCGGGAGGATCACTTGAGGTCAGGAGTTCGAGACCAGCCTGGGCCAATATAGCAAAACCCCGTCTCTACTAAAAAAAAAAAAAAAAAGAAAAAAGGCCAAAAAGGCCAGGAGTGGGGGCACGTGCCTGTAATCCCAGCTGCTCAGGAGGCTGAGGTGGGAGGATTGCTTAAACCTAATAGGCAGAGGTTGCAGTGAGCCGAGATCGCACCACTGCACTGCCGTCTGTGTGACAGAGTGAGATTCCATCTCAATTAAAAAATAAATAAAAATAAATGTTAGCTGTTGTTGTCATGCATGGGCTGGTAGTCTGTGGTGGTGGTCATGGTGGTGGTGGTGGTGATAGTGGTCTTTTTGGTTTCGTTTGTTTTGTTGTTTTTTGTATTTTCCCTAAAAAAAATAAATAAAAAGAGAGAAAAAAAAGATTGCATAGCATCACTTTAAAAGCTGCAGCAGACAGTACCTTGTCTAGGTCCCACAGGGCCTTTCCCTGTGGGCATGGTGGTAAACTGGTGTTTAGGGACAGAGCCTCATGGAGTGAGGCTGGCTGCTGAGGACAGCCCCTTCCTATTTGGAAAGCAAAGGAGTTGGTATGATAGGAGCGTTACTGGGAAAGGATGCTAGCCGCTTAGTGTGAAGACTTCTCCAGCATGTTGTGAAATGTTCTTGAGTGACATATCTTGCCCTCCTTTTTCTGACTCATTTCCCTCATCCTTCTCCTTTCCTCCCCTGCACCCCCTCCCAGCCAACCCTCCATAGTGTGCTCCGACACTGGGGATGTTGCATAAAGGGAAAATATGGCGTGTTTACAGAGAGAATTTTCAAGAAGTGTTAATTTAATATGCTAAAGTGTTCCCTTCAGCATTTTACCTTTCTTGTTGTTTTCACAAAACAGCCAAGACTAAATAATGAGCCCAGGGCTGTGCCCTTTGGTAGCGTGATAGCTCATTACCCACTAGCGGCCTCCATCTGCCCTCATGGCTGCATAGGGAGCCATTACGATTATGATGGAAATCTCAGAAGCCATTACCAAGATGCAACAGAGGGCCTACTGCAGACAGCCTAATGGACTAATTTGTAATTGGGAGAGGGAAATGAGTTAGCGAGCTGGGGCCGGTTTTGATGAGAGTGGAAGTGCGCATGCTAAATGTGATAAATGAATAGGAATGTGTGTTTGCGCAGTGGGCTCTACAAGGCTTTCCATCTCTCCTGGGGACTGGAGGCGTGCTGACAAGCCGTGAGGAGCGAGGAGGAAAGGCTCAAGGGAGGCAAGCAAGATTCAAGGAGAGTAGCTAAGGATAAATCGGTGAGGAAAACTAATGGCAGTAAAAATCCAAGGAAATGACTGCATCTGCCATGAAAGTAGTAATTAGGAAGCATTCTGTGTGCATGTCTTTAACCGTTAAAATAGGGGGATGAGTAGATGGAAGGCTGGGGCAGTGGTGGGCCAAGAGGGAATCCCCTTGTAGAGGGCTCCGAAGGGAGAGTGTCCTCAGACCTGGTGGTCTGGGCAAATGCTGCCTGCGCAGAACAGAGCCCAGTCCAGAAACGCCACGGGCAGCCCCTCCCAGGGGCTTCTGGAACCCAGCAATGGGAAGGCCTAGCAAGCCCACAGGCAGCCGTTGTGCAAGGCAAGGAGGCCAGGCTGCAGTACCAGACCTGCAGAACATCTGTCCTTAGAGGGCTGGAGAGTCACTTCATAAGCCCCCGTGCCTGGCGCTCTAAGCTGAGGAGTGCTGGGTGCCAGCATGGCTATGGACAGATTTCTGAAAGCTGGCATTTCCTTCTGTTTGTCATTTGGCTCCCAGCATTTCATCTGCCCAGCCTGGAGAGTGCGCCAGGTGCCCTCAAGGAGGCCGGGGCTTTTGTTTCCACTCACACTGATGGACCTGGTGAAGGGTAATCCCCCCAATCGGTCGGAGGCCAAATGCTGCTTGGAGCTGTCCTCATTTTCTGTTTCTTTTTGGTGTATCTTCTCAGTTCTGTCCCCTAACCTCCAAGCCCTGGTGTTCTTTCTCCTCAGTCAGACCTTCTTATCCCTGAAAGCTGCAGACTAAGCCTTAATGGGCCTCTTTTTCCCAGCAACCTGCTGTCCTCAGCCCTTTCTCTGGATCTCACTTTTCCTCATGGGCCAGCCTGAGTTGAGCCTCAGGATCGTCCTAGCTCTCAGGATTCCTCCTGCTCCCAAACATTCTCATCTCTTTTCCTGGGAGGACCTTCCAGCCTTCCTAAATGGCCTAAGGGAAGACGCGTATCCCTTCAGGGAAGAAGGAAGCACTGGAACCAATTAACTGAGCCCCAGCCCAGGGCTCCTAGAACCCTCTCCCAAGGTGAGACAGCCACGTAGCTGACTCTGCCCTCAGTCCCACCTCGGTCCCAGGGGCTCCCTTTTCCCGTCACATTCGCTAGTACACAGGAAAAGTTCCCATTTTCTTCACCAAGCACTGGAAGATAAGATTTCTGATTAGCTCCCTAATGGGATGATGACAGTCCTGTTCAGCAAAACTTTATTGACAGCCTATGTGATTGATTATATGAGTGATTGATCCCACCTACTTTGAAAATGAATTTGAGGAAACCAACAAAAAACACAGATAGATTGAGACCCCAAAGCAACTCATTCTAAGGAAAAGCAATCAATAAATATATAAGGCAGAAAACATTCTTAAAACACAGTACAAATTAAAGAAAGTTATCGAGAAAAGCACCAATGCGGTTCTGCTGTGACAAGCAGTCATAGAAAAGGAACAACTGGATGAATGTTATGGATTAACGGTGGAAGCGTATTATTTCATCAGGGGTAACTGACTTTTTCCCATCCAGTGTCCGCTGTTAAGTATAGCATTGGTTATGTCGTCCACATTCCGAAACCAAGAGCCCCATCATACAGTCCCATCAATGTTGCATAAAAGACCTAGATTTTCTGTATAAAGCTATTGCTTAGACATCCTTCAGTAAACGCCCCCAGAATGTGTCAACAACCTAGGACAAAGCCGTAGAGAGATGACAAAAATCAGGTTCCTGCTGTGCCCAAGTTCCCACCGTAGTGAGGCAGATTTATACTTGGGTGACTCTAATTCAGTTACACAGACAGTAACAAAGCATTTAGAAAATACACAGGAGGACATCATCAACACATTTGACCAATGTTTCTTGAGTACATCCTGTGGGCAGGCACTGAGCTAATCACTGGCTAATCACAGCATTAAGTAAATGGGAGAACATGGCCCATATCCTCATGAAGCTTACGGTCGAATTCTGACCCAAAGGAGGTGTAGTGTGAGGGGAGTATTTGAGCTGAGCTGTGAAGCTAAAAGTTCATTAGAAATCAACAACAATGAGATACCCAGCAAAACCCCAAATATTTAGAAATTAAACAACATATTTCTAAAAAATCCATGGGTCAAAGAGGAAGTCACAAGAGAGATTAGAAACTATTGTAAACTAAATGAAAATGAAAATGCAACATATCAAAATCTGTGGCATGCAGCTAAAGCAGTTCCTCAGAGAGGAATGCTTGTGTTAGATTACATTAATAGAGGAATGCTTATATTAGAATAGAGGAAAGGTCTAAATAAATCAAAATTCCACCATGAGGAGCTAGGAATCAAAGAACACAGATAAACCCAACCTAAGAAGAAGGAAGGAAACAATAAAATAGCAGAAATTACCGAATAGAGAACAACAGTAGAGAAAACGAAGCCAAAACGTGGTTCTTTGAAAAGATTAACAAAATTGAGAAACCTGGAGCTAGGATGAACAAGAAACAAATTAAAAAAAAGGCCCACAAATATCAATATACCAAGAATGAAGATGTTATCAGTGCGGATCTTACAGACATTAGAAGAATCATCAGGGCAGGAGCTCGACAAGCAGAGGGGAGGTAACGAGTTGCTAGTTCTGTGTGGGTTTGCTGGGGGGAGAGAAGGAGTTGCCATAGCAGGCAGGAGCTGAAAAGACTGCTTGGAACCAGATATGAACCAGAATTGCTAGTTTCTACAGTGACCCATGACCTGTGTACACAGCCCAGTTTACTGCATCCTATACCAGCACCCTTGAGTGGTGGTCTAATGTGCATGTTAGACCATAGATGCCGAGACTGACAGGTCACCAATGGACCATAATGCCTGGCTTTCAGGGCACCTGGACTTGCTCAAAACATTGTTGAGCATGGGCCAATAAGTGAGTCTGATAGATCTGGGTCCACAGCCCCTAGAACATAAGGGGACTTTATTTCTCCCTGCCAGCTTCTAGCCTCTGATCAGTCATGCTCATAGATTTCAAAACTGACCCAATGCCATCCTGAGGCCGTGATATCATCCTCACCACAGTTTATATGCTTCTGAAAATGGAGCTTTCTTTTTAAAAGATTCAGTCTGAATATTCATGGCAGAAGAAGCTTGCCAAAGCTGGCTGCTCACCTCCAGCTCCCAAGTCAGTATCAGCCTGCCATGGCTTATTCCAGACCCAGATAACACCAAGAGAGAAGGAGGATGTGGCATGGGCCAGTTTCATCCACCAGTCACAGGATGGTACCTATCAGCCATGAGGCTGTAGACAGGGTCCTAAACCGCAAAGAAAAAGCTGTCAAAGCTTCGTTTTCTCCCCCTGCTCAGATGTTTACCTGGCAGGAGTGCCTGCCGTGTCTTCGTGTCTTTGTTGCTCTTTGTGCAACTGGCCTTCCTTATTCTCTCACTCTCACTCTCTCTCTGTCTCTGTCTTTTATCTGTCCCATTATTCATCTGAGTGTGGACTCAAAAGAGCCAGACTCTGATCCTGGGCAGGCTCCCTTTCCTTTACATCTCTCAATGTGATCATCCATAAAATGAGGGAAATGATAGTGCCATCTCATAGGCTCATGGCAAGTTAAATGACTGTGTGTGTGTGTGCGTGTATACACATAATATAAACATATATATTTATATATATATAAACATATATATATTATGTGTGTGTATATATATAATATATATATATATAGTGTGTGTGTGTGTATATATGTATTTCTTTTTTTTTTTGAGACAGAGTCTCACTCTGTTGTCCAGGCTGGAGTGCAATGGGGCAATCTCAGCTCACTGCAACCTCCACCTCCCAGGTTCAAGCGATTTTCCTTCCTCAGCCTCCTGAGTGGCTGGGATTACAGGTGCCCACCACCATACCCAGCTAATTTTTGTATTTTTGGTAGAGATGGGGTTTCGCCATGTTGGCCAGACTGGTCTCTACCTCCTGACCTCAGGTGATCCACCCCCCTCGGCCTCTCAAAGTGCTGGGATTATAGGTGTGAGCCACCGCACCTGGCCAAATGACTTAGTATATGTTAAAAGCGCTCAGACCAGAATCTGACACCTAGGAAGCACTAGATGTTTCACCAAATTGCAGGCCCAGGTGTGGTGTTCTTCGGCCTTCCTGGCGCCTGTGTTCCTCGGGCTGACTACTCTGGATTCCTCTTCTGGCGGAAGCTCCTCCACCCCATGCCTCCCGGTGGAGACCTGCCTGTCTCGCTGCCTGCAGGCAGCCTGGCCCAACAGCAGCAGTGTAGGCACAGGGGGCGTTGCTCATGGGTGCAGCTGTTCCCTAACCCTAAGTTGAGACCTGAGGGTCTCATTGGGTCCTCCAAACTTCCAAGATTGTTTACTTAATGAATCGGTAAATTCATTAAGTATTTATTCACCTTCCCCCAAATAGCCAGTGAGCAAATTCAGCCACACTCCCATCAGGTACTGGCTGTTCACGTTATGACACTGGTGTTGGCGAGAGGGGAGTATCTTGAAAGGGCAGAACAATTGGGATGAGGATGGGGAAGAAGAGAGAGAAAGAGATGCCCTCAGGTGGGGAATTGAATTTAGTCAGATGATAGTAGCATCAGGCACTTGTGTTTTACTTTTCTCAGAACATTCTCACGTGCATTCTCTTACTGTATCCTTACCACAAGTCTGGGAGCTGGTTGTGGCCGAAGTGGGTATTTTCTCTAGAAACAAAAGAGCTGAAGCCCAGGAAGGCTGAAGGACTTGCTCAAGGTCACACAGCTACTTAGAGACAAAGAGGAGACCATAAGCCCTGAAGTCCTGATTCCCAGGGTTCCCTGCAGGGGACCATGTATAGAGAGTCACTGTGAACTGCTGTCTGAGCAAACTACGTGACCCCCTCTTGGCAAGACGAAAGGCCTTGGCTTGGAGCAAGACCCATGGAGAACACTCCGGGCACCCCTATGCTGTGTTTTGAAACTGTGCCAGGGAAGAGGAGTGGCCTGGAAGTGCAGCCCCCTCTGTTGGGTGTTTCTGAGAAAGTGTTGTTCTCCCTTGCTGGATTTAATGAATAAATTATAATAACTTTTGCATTTTTATCCACATTATGCGTGTTTATCTGCCCTTCCCCCGTAAACCCCCTTTCCCACTTCCACGTAGTACTATATTTCTTTTCATGTTTTATCTTTGGGAACTTGCCACTGATTATTATTTTTTTTAAAAGCTCATTACTAGTGATTGCTGATAAAGATGCACACCTCCTCGTTTTCTAAAAATGTATATGCTCGGGACCAAAAATTCAGGAAGGCATATGTGGGAGAAGGTACATTTCCATTTCCAAAGGGAGGGAGGTTACTTTTTCGGGAGCTCAGAAAAGAAAAGGGGAAAATGTTATATGACCCCTGCTGGTATGTGAGCTCCTTGGGGGAATACATGGTTGTCTTATCTGTCTCCGGCTCTTCGAATGGATCTTGCATGCAGTAACACGTGAGTACATTGATGGAATGCATGTACCAAGGAGCAGCTGGATGGCTGATGGGCTGGATGGCTAAGTGAGTGCATGAATAGATGGATGCCCAAGCACCAAAGTCAAACCTCATTTGGCTTGTTGTGTCAGAGAGCCTTCTTAATTAATTACTCCTCTGAATTTCACTACTATATTCTATTCTGGCCAAGTCTTGGAATTTCTTTATGTTCTAGGTGGGAAAAGATTACCTCTGTAATTCATCAAGGAAAATACTAACTTGCTCCCCCAAAGAGCTGGGGGAAAACACATTAATAGAAATATAATTGAGGAGTGACCACAAAGTCCAGGAGGAGTTAAAGCATAAGTATCAGCCTGGATGTGAATTCTAATATAGGAATTACAATTCCTATATTAGAAATTATATTAGAAACCTTTACTTTCCTGTGATTTCTGTTAGTTCATTAAGTAACCTTTCTTGGAAGGTCTACTAATTCCTTTCAAAAAAGACATTTATTTTATATCTTACTATAATATACTAAGCACTGTTATTGCTAGGGTGTTTTGAAGGGGCAGGAAATGGTATTTAAAATTGAGATGCAGTTCTAGGCAGTTAAATAAAATCCACTGACCAGAAAAAAATACGTAAAATGATAAGGCAGAAGAAGTATTCTCTGCCAAAAAGTCATCCAAGAAAATAGTAAAGATTTACGTTCAGCATCCCTGAGATTAAAATTTAAAATAAATAAATGGGGATGATGCACTTTGAAATCACCTTCCTCTTTGAACTAGGAATTCAAGACTCAGAATAAAATAGGCCTTTTCATTGCAGAGCTGATCTTCATGACCAATATTTTGTCTCCACCAGGAACATTTAGTTGAGAAGCAGGAGAAGTCATTGCTAAGAAGCTTGTCTTCTTAAACCATGAGTGATTTTCAAAGAAACAGATCAAATTGAGAAATCTCTACTAATCTTTCCCTTCAAAGTCTAGGCTTGGGTATTTTTTTTTTTCA
>NW_012104476.1:1108545-1128545 GCF_000951045.1 Mandrillus leucophaeus
TGATTCCCAGGGTTCCCTGCAGGGGACCATGTATAGAGAGTCACTGTGAACTGCTGTCTGAGCAAACTACGTGACCCCCTCTTGGCAAGACGAAAGGCCTTGGCTTGGAGCAAGACCCATGGAGAACACTCCGGGCACCCCTATGCTGTGTTTTGAAACTGTGCCAGGGAAGAGGAGTGGCCTGGAAGTGCAGCCCCCTCTGTTGGGTGTTTCTGAGAAAGTGTTGTTCTCCCTTGCTGGATTTAATGAATAAATTATAATAACTTTTGCATTTTTATCCACATTATGCGTGTTTATCTGCCCTTCCCCCGTAAACCCCCTTTCCCACTTCCACGTAGTACTATATTTCTTTTCATGTTTTATCTTTGGGAACTTGCCACTGATTATTATTTTTTTTAAAAGCTCATTACTAGTGATTGCTGATAAAGATGCACACCTCCTCGTTTTCTAAAAATGTATATGCTCGGGACCAAAAATTCAGGAAGGCATATGTGGGAGAAGGTACATTTCCATTTCCAAAGGGAGGGAGGTTACTTTTTCGGGAGCTCAGAAAAGAAAAGGGGAAAATGTTATATGACCCCTGCTGGTATGTGAGCTCCTTGGGGGAATACATGGTTGTCTTATCTGTCTCCGGCTCTTCGAATGGATCTTGCATGCAGTAACACGTGAGTACATTGATGGAATGCATGTACCAAGGAGCAGCTGGATGGCTGATGGGCTGGATGGCTAAGTGAGTGCATGAATAGATGGATGCCCAAGCACCAAAGTCAAACCTCATTTGGCTTGTTGTGTCAGAGAGCCTTCTTAATTAATTACTCCTCTGAATTTCACTACTATATTCTATTCTGGCCAAGTCTTGGAATTTCTTTATGTTCTAGGTGGGAAAAGATTACCTCTGTAATTCATCAAGGAAAATACTAACTTGCTCCCCCAAAGAGCTGGGGGAAAACACATTAATAGAAATATAATTGAGGAGTGACCACAAAGTCCAGGAGGAGTTAAAGCATAAGTATCAGCCTGGATGTGAATTCTAATATAGGAATTACAATTCCTATATTAGAAATTATATTAGAAACCTTTACTTTCCTGTGATTTCTGTTAGTTCATTAAGTAACCTTTCTTGGAAGGTCTACTAATTCCTTTCAAAAAAGACATTTATTTTATATCTTACTATAATATACTAAGCACTGTTATTGCTAGGGTGTTTTGAAGGGGCAGGAAATGGTATTTAAAATTGAGATGCAGTTCTAGGCAGTTAAATAAAATCCACTGACCAGAAAAAAATACGTAAAATGATAAGGCAGAAGAAGTATTCTCTGCCAAAAAGTCATCCAAGAAAATAGTAAAGATTTACGTTCAGCATCCCTGAGATTAAAATTTAAAATAAATAAATGGGGATGATGCACTTTGAAATCACCTTCCTCTTTGAACTAGGAATTCAAGACTCAGAATAAAATAGGCCTTTTCATTGCAGAGCTGATCTTCATGACCAATATTTTGTCTCCACCAGGAACATTTAGTTGAGAAGCAGGAGAAGTCATTGCTAAGAAGCTTGTCTTCTTAAACCATGAGTGATTTTCAGAGAAACAGATCAAATTGAGAAATCTCTACTAATCTTTCCCTTCAAAGTCTAGGCTTGGGTATTTTTTTTTTTCAAAACTATATTTATTTTACAAATAATCAGACTCTGACAGAGTTTTATGTCTTTTTATCACTCTTGAAAAGCATAGTGGGCCTAACGTTGAATCAACCAAACACTCAGCCTCATGAAAAGCTTGTTTGGGGCCCATGGCGAGGAAAATGCCAGAATATAGGTGCTTTAGAGATGACAGCCATAATTGCAATGAGAAGGGGAGCTGTGGCTGGCTCTGACTGCCCTGCTTCCCACATTTTCTTTTTCTTTTAACGAGTGTCTCCACGTCCCCACCGCCCCCCCAGCTCAGATCCCTTCAGTTTCCACTGCCTGCCATTTTCCCTTGCTCTGCAGCCTCCAACTCCAGTCCACTTAAGAGAACAGGCTGGAGGCTGCTGGAGGCCCTGAAGTGATTTATTGCTTTGCAGGAACTTTACTAAACTTCCCAAGTTGATTTTTTTTAGCTCTGAAAATCAAACAAAGTTCAAAAAGTAAACATTACAGGTTGACATCCCAGCCCAAAGCTGAGGAAAAATGTCTCCTGTTACATTTTTTGGCACGTAATAGAATTTATGAGCATTTTCAGTGTTTTGATTTTTTTCCCCAGTCACTGTTATTCCTTACCCCCCAGAGTTAGGTGTGGAGAGATTATGTTGGCCGGTTTCCATGGTGACACTGAAGAAAAGTAATTTTTTAAAGTAGGTTTCTACTGTGTTATTTCACATGCATGAAACATCAACATCTATGCTGTGTGGCTATTACCCCTAAACGTAAAGACACAGAAATGGTTGGAGTATTTTATATAAATAGACAAGTAGGGTGATATTTTCCTTGGTCTCGTGCCGACCCTAGTAACAAAAGTCTCTCAGTTACCCAGGGCACCTGGGAGAGAGTAAGGAACAGTTCTGCTCAGTGTTAAGCAACCTTCTCTCCTGTGAATAACCTTTTCTTTTTTTTCTTTTTTTTTTTTTTTTAAAATAAAAAAGCTCAAGTTGAAAGTCCACCCCCCTCCTATTTAAACTAGGGACCAGATGAAAAGTTCCTTTTGGGGCTTACTGTTCAAAGAACCAGGATTAATCTCTGTTTTCGGTCTAGCTTACTTGGTCAACCACTGCAAGTATTCCCCTTATCTGTCCAAGGAGTTGTCTAGAATCTTCTTGCCCCAGTAAACAGTTGCTTACAGCCTCCTAGAGTGAGGTTAGTTAGGGTAAGTATATACCTTTGCAGCAGAAGTTTGGTGAAGCTCTTCCTGCCACCCCTACACATATACACACACACACACCACACATGCACACGTCACATCAGCATCCATCACGCACCCCACTCACACACACCACGTACACAGTTGCACGCACACACACACAGTCACTTCTTGAGGCTTCAGACAGGTTGCTTTATCTAGGGCAAGTCAAAGTTTGGAAACGGAAGAGATCATGATGGGTTGTTGTGCTGTTTCCCTTACGTGTAACCATGGTTAGACTTTCTTGTTATGTAACTGAGAATACTTGGTTTTTGGAAAATAAAATGGAGAGCACTGCTTTATCTTGGGAGAATATCATCATGCATGTGGAGAATGCCTTTAACTTTTCCAAGGTTCTTCCTACCTGTTATTTGAATTTGCCAATAATTCTGAAAGGTAGATTTTCCTGGCATTCCCCTGATTTTAAAGCTGCAGGGACAGAAATTTGGGTTGCCCATTCATTACGGGCATAGCTGAGTCAGGGATTTAGGACCCTCAGTTTCCACTGAGGTCCTGTGTTACTATTTCAATACTTGGCATCTTCCACACAGCCAGTCTGAGAAAGCACAAGGCCTGCAGCTTCCTGAGACAGGGTCTCAGACATGCAGAAACCATCAGGAGGAATTCACTCTACTATTAACGAATGTTTACTGAACACCTGCTACACATCAGACACTGCTCCAGCCGCAATAGTCCAAACAGTCAAGAATCCCTACATGCTATGAGTACAAGGGAATGGTGAGTGAATGAGTAAAACACATAACGCATGTGTCAGGTGTTGATCAGTGCCAAGGAGAGAAAGAAAGCAGGAAGAGGGGTAGACAGAATGCCGGGAGTGAGAAGAAGTGGGAAGAGGTGTTACTGAGGGGTGACAGTGGAACAAAGATCTGAAGGTGCTGAGGGAGCAAGTTTTGAGGATCTCTGGGGAAGAGAAGTCCAGGCCAACAGAAAGATCAAGGAGTGTGGAAACCTGCATGCATTGCCTTCTTGAAATCCACAGAGCCACATAGTCATTGCATGTGTGTGTGTATTTGAAAACTTCTTGAATTCTGAGGTTGGTACGTGGCTTTAATTTTTGCCTTAATGGCTTCCTGCACTTGGGGAGCTCTTTAATAGTGCATTCTGGAAGTAGTAATCGTCAGTCCTGGGCTGGTATCACATTACCTGTGTGGAAAAAGCAGAATTGCTTTGGCACTGATTGGGTTTTGGGGTGGTGACTATGTTTTCCTGGTTTTTAATGCAGATCATTGAAAACATGTCAGGGCCTGGTCTCAAGTGTTTCTCTTAAATGGGGGAGAATCATGTTCTTATAAGCAGAGGGTGCAGGAAGGGACTGGGTGGGGGGTTGGTGGGCAGAAGGGTTCTTATATTTTAAATGCCAGTCAGCTGCAACCACTAGTTAACTGGAGCCTGTTCAAACTCATTTGGAGAACAGTTGAATTTTTAAAGTGCCTTTTGATTCTCTCTTTCATTTATTTTAACTGATCTGCTGGGATTAGGAGCTTGGTAGGGGAACACCAGAATGCTTGCCAAAATGTGTGAATAATTAGAGCTCCGATGATGTGTGCCAGATAGAAGGGGAGTATTCACACTTCTGATTAGATTCAGCTAAATGCAGTTGTAAATCACTGCTGCCACAGTAACAGCGCCCTGTCAGGACTGAGCACAGGAGGAGGCTCAGGGCAGTGAAGAGATGCAGGGCAGCCCCAAAGCATGAGGCTGGACCGAACCTTTGTGGAAGAGGAGGGCAAGGAGAATGGCTCCAGTCACCAGCAGCCCCCAGGACATTGGTTTTGGCATCTCTTTCAGCTCATTTCTACCGTGTTGAGTCTTGCTGGGCACTGAGGTGGCCATCAGCTCAGCAAATGCGAATTAGACAGGTCCCTGCTCTCAGGATGCTTACAGTCTCAGGGAAGGTGAATGAACAACTGTGGCTCAGTGTGACGCATGTGTCCACAGGACAGACATTGTGCTAAAGGGTCCCAGAGGAGGAATCGGGCCTGCTGAAGGGAAAGGAGAAGGGATAGGTGGAAAGGCAATCATTTCCTTCAGCGATAAAAGTTGACATTTCAGAGAGCTCAGCAAGATAAGTTAGTGGCTGGAGGAGTTCCAGGCAGAGGGAACTGCATGTGCAAAGGCACAGAGAGGCAAATTTCCACCCGGTCTAAGAGTGCAGTCCTCCAGGATGGCCAGGGAACTGGAAACAACATGGAAGAGGCTGGCGATGCAACTTGCAAACACTGCAAATAGGTTGGTTCAGAATGTGAAGGATCTCAAGTGCTCATAGGAGGAAGCTTTATTTTTCCGATTACATACCACTCCCAAGATCCCGGCCACCCCTTGCGGAGGGTCAGTTTCCCACCTCAGCCAGAGAACCCTGCCTTAGCCATAGTCATCGATAGGGATGTGTTAGTATTCTTTGGGCAGGAGAAATAAATGTTGAGAACCATTGCTCTCACCAGTGGAGAGTCTCAGGAGGTTAAGAAGGGAAGAACTATAAGATGGTTAATTTTGAAAGAAAACTGGCAGAAGCTTTGGTGTAGAATTGTTAGTTTACAGTAAGGTAGGTCTGCAGGCTCCTGGATGTAGGTGGGAGGTTATAGTCAGGTTCTGAACAAATGATAGAATCCATTTCAAGAGAGATTTCAGAGTGGAATCCAGTTGGACTTATTGAGGATGACTCCAGCTGTGTGCTGGGTTTCTTGCTCCTTTCTGAACCATCCTTGCTTGATCCTGACTTTCCTGCACATATGGAGTGCCATAGCTCAAGATACGATGTCCTGCCGAAAATAGACAGTGAGTATATATGTTTTACAGTATTGTCCAAGAGGTGGAATCCTGGTATTTCCTAATCACAACTACACTTTTCCTCCCTCTCCAGCACTGCTCTGCTCCCTCCACCTCAGGTTGCTAAAGGTACTAGTGGTCTTAAAAAAAAAAAAAAAAGCAAATACCCATCTCTCACTCAGGACATCCCAGTGTATGGATGCCTTCTGTGGCCCCTCTCCTGTCCCGTTCTTGGAAGAGCAGCCTACTTTCTCTGTCCTGATCATGCAACAAGTTGCTCTGAAATCAACCAGCAGCTTGTGGTGGGAGTAAAAGCCCAGGAAAAGGAATGCAGAAGAAAAGCGACAGAATGGCATGAAACCCAAAGCAAATGGTAAAAATGAGCACCACATGGAGAATGTGGAAAGGAGAGGAAAGCATAAAAATCGCAACCACATCTGACATCCTAGAAATGGAGACAGACAAATAAAATCTCACATGTGGCTTTCCTCAAGTCGGAAAGATTCCGCTTCTCTATTCAGGGGCGGGATGAAGGAGCCTCTTTGGAAGCCGTGGGCCTTTCTCAAGTTGTTCTACCACGCCTTTCATTTCTCCCACTTTAGCCAGTAAGTTCAAGTGCTTAGAGAAATGCTTAGCCTCTAGCACCTTCTCCAGGCACAAAATAATAGGTTGACAAAATTAGTAATTTTTTTTTTTTGAGATGGAGTCCCTCTTTGTTGCCAGGCTGGAGTGCAGCAGTGCAATCTCGGCTCACTGAAACCTCAGCCTCCCGGGTTCAAGCAATTCTCCTGCCTCAGCTTCCTGAGTAGCTGGTATTTCAGGCATCCGCCACCATGCCCAGTTGATTTTTGTATTTTTAGTAGAGATGGAGTTTCACTGTGTTGGCCAGGCTGGTCTCAAACTCCTGACCTCAGGTGATCTGCCTTCCTTGGTCTCCCACAGTGCTGGAATTACAGGCATGAGCCACCACGCCTGGCCCAAATTGATACTTTCCAAAGCGTGCATGAAGGACAATAATTTGAGATGTGAGGAAAAAATCTAGAATGACTTTTTCTACTTATTTTTATCTCACCTATTCAGATTTATTTCATGAATGTATATTTTAGAAATACATTAGTGTACTGGTATATCATTACAGCATATCAATAAGTAAAAATATCTTGGGTGAGTTAAATGATTGATTAGTCTATTTTTACTCTGGGGGCCACATGATCAGAATGTGTGAGGACCGGCAGAGTAGTTAGCAGTGTTACTAGCTGAAGGTGGGGACAGGAAGAATGCTCTAGAGCTGTGAGTCCTTGTGGAAACAGGGGCACTAACTGGATTGGCTGCCTCCTTCTAGCCTATGAGATAGCCTGTTAGCTTCCCTTGTAGCTCAAAGAGCCCCTGGAAATCAGTAGTCAGAACCCAGAGAAAGGGAAATTCTACCCATAGAAGAGATGCCCATGTTTTCTTTGCCTATAGTCACTTTGCAGAGCCACACCCACAGGTGGCAGAAGCACAGTGGAACTTACCCTCAGGCCCCTTCACCATCACAGGCCTCCCTTTCCTGGTTTTGTTGTTCGGTAGAGGTGGTGGTGTTGCCTCCCGGAGCCCTCATCCAGGCTCCGTGAGACATGCAAACATGCCCCAGTGTCATGAACCTCCCCCTTAACAGCTCCTTCTCCCCTTTCTTCACAACACAAACAAAACCGTCAAACTCCATGTAACTGTTATACTCTAACTGTGGAGTCAGGAATACTGTGCTGCCTTACCTAATGCTCTTTTCAGTTTTGCAGCCATCTAGCTTTCCTTTCCCCCCACCCCAGCAACCCACAAACTTAAACTCCAACCTAGTTCAACCTCAGAAATCCCATTAATGTCTTAGAGGCAGGTGACCTGGGGAGCCCTTCACTTCTGCTGTCAGTGGTGTCTCCATGGCTCAGGAAGTTACCCTCCCACCCAGCCAGGCTGCTTTCCCTGTCAATAGTATTCTCCTTCCCTCCATGTCTGTTAGAACTTGACCATTAGTCAAGCTGTTCCTGAGATGTGTCTCTTCTAGAGATGTACACTGGTTAGAGAGGGAAGCATCTCCATGACTTTCCTCTCCCTGTCATGGTGACAGCAGTGTGACAGGTTTGACAGTTCCAGTTTCTAGGACCTCCAGCTGCAAGTGCTGCTTCATCCATGTGCTTATGAATTGCTTCAGGTCCACCTCGTACCCTTTCCCTCTCCAACCATGTTTATCCTGGCTCCGTATTAATGGCACACATTCTAAATGTTGGACAAAGATAGTAGCCCTTGTGTAAGAACACGCTATCAACAGCAAATGGAAGATGTTACACTTCAAGGCTACCAGTTGTCCCCACTTGTGCCATACTGAAATAGGAGATGGCCTGCATCTGTTTGAAATAAATGGAGTGAAATAATAGTTGGTGAGTAGAGAGTCCTGAAGGCAGTGAACCATGATGGAATCAAGGATCTCTTCCTGTTAGAGTGACTTTTGCCCACTGCTTCCAGTGGTGCTTGTAGAACTCAGGATCTCAAGGATATTTTGTGTCCCCTGCAGAAAAGTAGCAATGCAGGTTGTTCACATCCAGAGGTCATGACTCCCAACAAACTTTGTTTACAGCAGCCCAGGCTCAGTGAGGTGTATAGTGGGAAGGGCCCAGTACCACGTGGGCCAAGAGGCACTCATTAACTTCCTACCCGGTTGTAAGCATTAGGAAGTTCCATTCAGGCAAAGTACTTACAGCAAATATCACAACTATGGCATAGTCCTGTTCTGAAGCGAATGTGTTTTACAAGTGAAGACTTCAGGAAACAGCCAAAGAAGACGTGATCTTCCCTCAAGACATCATTGTTTGTCAGTAGAGGAGTATTGGGCATTTAGGGTAGACTGCTCCCACACATCACAAAACACTTAGCAACACTGCTTTGCCCATTAAATACCAGTATCCTTCACCATCACCTTGACTCTGAAACACAGTCCCACACAGTTGCAGGTGCTCCCCAGGGTGGGGAGGAAAGGAGCGCTTCCTCAGAGGGAGAACCAGGGGAGATGAGGTAGCAGCACCCATAGGTTTGCCTGTGCACTGCGTGCAGCTAGTCGGTTATTTCACCCAGACTCTTGATGATTCAACACATTTTGGAGAAAGAAAGTTGGTCCCCAAAAGAGGCACCTGACTGGCCCAATCCACTGTCACATGTTAATGGTTGTCACATGACAGCCACTTGCTGGATCTGCTCATGTCACCAAATAGTCACTGTCTAATTAGACTTAACAAATTCTAAGCATGGCATTAAATTTACAAAGTCAGTAAACTGTGATGTGTGCCTGTGTTATCTTTCATGATCTGACAGATCATGTTTGAAAATTGGCCCAAGCTGGGCCCAGTGGTTTGTACCTGTAATCCCAGCTACTTGGGAGGTTGAGGTGGGAGGATCACAACATCCTGGGAACAGAGCAAGACTCCTGTTCCCCCCCCCTTTTTTTTTTTTTTTTTTGAGATAGAGTCTCCCTCTGTTGCCCAGGCTGGAGTGCAGTGGCTTGATTATAGCTCATTGCAGCCTTGAACTCCCAGCCCAAGCAGTCCCCCGCCCTCAGCCTCCCAAGTAGCTGGGACTACAGGTGTGCACCACCATGCCCTGCTAATGTTTTAAAGTTTTTGTAGAGATGAGGTCCTGTGTTCCCCAGGCTGGTCTCAAACTCGTAGGCTCAAGTGATCCTGCCATCTTGGCCTCCCAAAATGCTGAGATTACAGGCGTGAGCCTACTGCACCCGGCCAAAAATTGTTTTTAAAAAGAAGGAAAAAAAATTGGCCAAAATGCAGAGAAAAGTTTGACTATCAATACAGCATGACTTTTTTGAAGAATACACATCATTTTGGCTTTATTTTACATCAACCATCTCCCCTCTGCTCAAGATTTGAGGTTGCTTGTTAGCTGAACTACCTGGCAATGAATTTGTAATTGAAACAAAAATTTTGAATTTTCGAATATGAGAATTTCATTAATAAGTCATGAATTGTAAGCTTGGGTATGAAAATCTTTATAATACTTTTCTCTTTAGTGAGACATTTCTTATCTGCCGTCTTGCAGGCTGCTGCA
The DNA here is from genome assembly GCF_000951045.1 of Mandrillus leucophaeus. NCBI lineage: Eukaryota > Metazoa > Chordata > Mammalia > Primates > Cercopithecidae > Mandrillus > Mandrillus leucophaeus. The sequence goes on from NW_012104476.1 coordinate 1,118,295, forward strand.
CAGGAGCTCGAGTACATAGATTTGTTGTAAATTAAATATTAAAGCTTTATAGGCTATTTTTATTTCCTTCTGCTTGCATTCCTTCCTCCAGCTCCTAATAGCCACATGCCCAGTCTTTAAACGGAGCCAGATTTAGAGAGGTCTAATGAAGAGGGTTTACTGAATGGGGAAAAGGGCAGCCACCGTGACCCCATATCACACCTTTGCCACACAATCAGAGGCCTCTGTTGAAGCTGTTCTGGAAAATATCTATTCTTACCAGAAGCTGTCCCGCACTGTCAGTGAAAAGACATTAGGTGCAGGTGTCAAACATGACTAATGAGGCATGAGGAGTCGACAGCAAAATAACAGAGATTATGGGCAGAGAGGACTTGCGGATGAAATGTGAATAGCAGTGTAGATGTGTGAGTGACGCAGGAAGGAAGGGGAACAGCACCGAGAACAGTAGCTGTCCCAGTTGCAGGAAGGTTGGACAATATCAATTACTTGTTTGGTATCTTCTCATTTCATATAGTGAGTTGGACAAACATCTAATGTTTTCCTCTTGAAATTGTGAGTTCCTGCAAGTGTTTGGGGCTTGGTGTCCACGTTTCTGTAATCTACTAAGACAAGCCAGAATCTTTTTCTGTTTTGATATTTACACAGGTTTTGTTGTGAAACTGTCAAGAAGGATGAGGCATATTTCACTCGTTAATTTTCATTGTCATCAAAACATCAGAGTCACAGTGCAGTATCCTGCTATTCCGGGGCCCACAGGGGCTCTGATTGATACATTCTGACTTCACAAAGGTTGTAATCTAAATGGAAGAGGCTTGAAAAAGAAGAAAGTATGATTAGTTGTACTCGTGTCAAAAGCTACCTCTGAACAGACCAATATGCTACAGCAGTCAGAGATTTCAAGAGAGGTAGCAGGGCCTGAGACTCAAACTCAGTGAATCTTGCTTCACTAGATGTGGAGTCTGCCTTTGGTGGCTTCGCAGTGCCTGGCCCTGAGCCTCCACCCACTCAGCGCTCACTAGAGGACTGTAAGCATATTTCTCTGCATTCGCTAGCCTCCGGGAGGTCGATTTTTACCTCATGGAGGTGAATTTTAAAGACTTCCTTTTTGGATGAGAAAGAGAAGTCCGGTTGAGAAGGAGCAGAAACACCATGAAACCAGGTGGGTGGTGGTTTCCCTTCCTGGTGCTTTTAACCAGTTCTCCCAGAGTGGAGATAAACATGAAGTTAATATGGGGAATGTTGATCATCCTAAATGCAGCTCCAAATGATAGACCCAGGACAGGTTTCCAAACAGCTGTTATTCAGATTAGAGGCAAGGACTTGATGTATTGCTCCCATTAGAAAGTGTCCTAATGGAAAGGGCCTGCACTTTCTCCTGGCCCCATCTGAATTAAACAATTGGAGTATTTTAAATCAAGGGTCATACGTGTCAACAAGATGGAGAGCTTTGCCTCTCGATTAAAAGAGGCTTGTAAGTTACTTAGGAAGTTCCTGCCGACACAGATTGCACGTGGCTCCTCTGAACCATGGTTATACCCAGGCTAAGTCCAGCTGTTGTCCTAAGAAGGGAGCAGGCCAGCTCAGACAGAAAATGCAGCTGGGGAATTTAAGTCTCATATGCCAAGATCCTGCTAATCAGAGGGTTTAGGGGAGGTAGGACATTTCACGTTTCTCTGCCAACTTGTCCCCAAGGTAGGGACCACAATCCTGGCAGGCTGGGATAGGGACCAAAGTGGCACTTGCCTTTCATAACGTATTTGTGCTTGTTTCCATATCAGTAATGTCTTAGTTCCTTATCACGTTAATTACCCACCCCTTCTTTCCAGGCTCCGAGTAGAAGTCATGCTCCAAGACCAGGCGCTGGCCTTGAACGTGGTGCCTCCTCCTGGTTTGTACCTGGTTTGAGATCATCTCAGGCACAGAGCGCTGGAACACGGGGAGCCACATGGTCCCAGGTGCAGGCTGAGCCAAGCACAATCCGTGGGGTGTCTTTTTCTCCCCTGGGACTGACATTAAAGGTGCAGGAGCCAATCAGGATCATAAGAGAAGGCTGAAGACTTCCCCAGATTGAGAGGAGAAGAGAGGAAGAGCAGGGCAAGGGGGTGGCCAGGAGCAAGAGAGCAGAGCCTGAACAGCAGTAGCGAGGGTGATGCGTCTGGAGCGAGAGGGACAGATGTCTCTAGGTAGATGCCCTTATGGCAGCGCTTCTGGAGACAGAAGAAAATCCCAGTAATATTAACAGGGCTACAACAAATGAAAATTGGAAAATAAACAGATGGAACATGCCTCATAGTTTAGCTTTTATCATCAATAATTCTGAATCTGCAAGTGAATATGGCTAACTGTAGTTCAAACCATCTGCCTATTACTGCCTCTCACTTGAAGAGACTGTGTTGCATCCCACTCTCCACCAAGACTGAGAGGAAGGGAGGGAGGGAGAGGGAGACAGAATAATTATTCTCAGCTGTTCTGTCAAAACAGACACGTGCTTCGCGCCCAGTGTAAAGGTCAACTGCAGATGGACGCCATCTATCTCTAGAGAGGGCAGCCAGCAGTCACACGCTGCTGTCCTGGGCTTGTGGGGACCCCTTCTGGCTGCCCTTCTGAGTTCAAATGTAAGCATCTAACAGGCAAGCTCTGTTGTTTATTTCGGGGCTGGCGTTCAGCAGTTTCTTATCTATATGGGGGAAATTAACTCAAGTACGTGTATGGTGTGTCCCAACCTACTCTGGGCCATGCAGAGTCACCCTCTGTGCGTTTCAAGTCTTCTGGAGGCTCATCTGGGGTCCAGAACAGCACTGTGAGAGACGAAAGGACAGAGACACACAGAGAGCTCAGAATCTGGGGAAGCCCGGCTCTCCAAGACAGGGACCACTGATGCTGAGTGAGCACCAGCCCAAATCAGACCTGGTCTTCACCACCACGCTCTTTTGGAAAGTGAACATTTTATTCAGAAGGCAATATGGTAAGAACCTTGAAGAAATAAGTGTAAATGGTAAATCATCCACAAACTCAGTTTTAGCCTATCTTGCCTTGCACGTTCCCTCTTGCAAGACTAACCTGAGAAACACAGAATCAAGCCTTTATCATTTGGTAAATTGTTTCATCAAGAATACTGGGCCAAGCACAGTGGCTCACAACTGTAATACCACTGCTGTGGGAGGCTGAGGTGGGAGGATCGTCTGAGCCTAGGAGTCTGAGGCCAGCCTAGGCGAGACCACATCTCTACAAAAATTTTTAAAATTAGGAAAAAAAGAAAGAATACCATATCTGAGGTGCAGATGAGTGTGCAAGTAATTCTTTTTCTTTGTTGTTTTAACATGACAGCAGCTGACTTTTTTATGGAGCTTCCCTGAACATTATAAAAAGTAACTAAGGCCGGGCACAGTGGCTCACACCTATAATCCCAGCACTTTGGGAGATTGAGGTGGGTGGATCACCTGAGGTCAGGAGTGCAAGACCAGCCTGAGCAACATGGCGAAACCCTATCTCTACTAAAAATACAAAAATTAGCTGAGTGTGGTGACGGGCATCAGCTACTCGGGAGGCTGAGGCAGGAGAATCGCTAGAATCCCAGAGGTGGAGGTTGCACTGAGCCAAGATTGCACCATTGCACTCCAGCCTGGGTGACAGAGCAAAATTCGGTCTCAAAAAAATAGAAAAAGTAACTAAGACAAAAACCAACCCAAAATACTTAAGATGGAGCACTTGAAAAGTGCATGTGTATACGTATGTATGTGCATGTACCTCATATAGGCATGTATGTGTGGACACAAATACCAAAAATATTCCAAAGACTTTTGATTTTTTAGGTGTTGACTACTGTTTGTTCATAGCCCAGTGGTGTTAACAAGCAGTAGATTGTTAGTGACAATCGCACTCTCTCCAGCACTTACGGCAGAAGGCTTGATTTAATCGAAGAGCTGTCATTTATTATTCTGTTGTGCAATTCCATGGGGGTAGCTAACTGATCAAGCTCTGGCTACGGGGAGCAGAGGGCTTTTTTTTGTTGTTGTTATGTCTAAATCCTCAATACAAATTGCAGTATTTCTGGACTCCCAGTGGGACCCATTAGAGCCTGTGGGGCATTAACGATCATTAATAGTGCTGTCAAAAAGGAGGGGGGTAGGGAGAGAAGGAAAGAAAGGGAGGGAAGTGAAGAAAGGGAGGGTGCAGAATGGCAGCCAGGGAGAAGTGTGGCTTTTTTCAGAAATGGAAAATTAATACATCTGCTTTGTTCACAGTGCCGAGCATTTGATGTTTATTAGCAGGCATCTTAATTTTGCAGATTAATACCTCTTACTTCCGCATATTGAAATCCTTCCGTTGCCTCAGATCCTTCTTCTCTTTTCCTCATCGTTTCCTCCACCTTCCCAAAATCTTTCTCTCCCCAGTAGTCAGTCCTGAATCTCCAACTCCAAAAATGAGACAGAAAAGGACTGAGAAAATATGAGTGGGGAGAGTGTCTTCATTCAGAACAGAACGTGTGCGTGTACATACATACACTACGGTTACAGTCATAATTGGCAATCTTGCCTGTGATATCCCATTAACTGTGGTTCCTTTTAAGCATTTAACTGTATAGTTAATAATCAGGTAGAAATGTTTTAATCACTTACTAACTAGCATGCTTATCAGTGTGATGGAGAAAGGGCAAGGTATTAATTAGTTAGGATAACATGCTAATGTTTGTATTTTAAGACTTCTACTATTTAAAGCAAGGAAGACCCTGACTTGGAGTCTTATTCAGAACTGAAGCCTTTTTCTTGAATTTTTGTTCTCTCCAAATTTCATATCTATGCTAAGCTGACTCGCCTTTTGCCTCCTTATGGTTGCATATTTTTCTCCTCTTTGTATTTTTTCTTTTAGTCTCAGACTCTTGAGATCTAGTCTTCTACATTAATGACATTCTCAAACCATAGAAAGGAATTTTCGCACAGTAATGATAGGTGCGCGTTACACTTTCTTTCTTCACAGCAATAAGTGCCATTACTTCTTTCAAGTGTTGAGTACCTGTGATGTGCTGGGCACTGTGCTTGACACAGGGAATACAGTGGAGGGAAGAAAGAACCAAGGCACCATTCCTGCCCTCATGGAGCTTCTGCTATGGTGGGAGAGAGACTTGGGAATCCCACAAGTCCATTTAGAATCACAACCATGGTGTATGGGAGAGGCACTGGGACTATGAGAAATTATAAGGTATTCTGACTTAGGGAGGAAGCTTGGGAAAGTACCCCATGGAAGGTACAGTTGAGCAGATAGAAAGGAAAAACAGATTGGTGATTACTTTGTTCCAGGAACCATGTTAAGTATTTTTGCATGAATTATTTCATTTAATCCTTATAACAATTCTAGAATATAGGAAGGATTCTTTAGTTTACAGATTAAACTTAGCTTTAAAAGAGAATGAGCTGCTGCCTGTCTGGCCCACGGTATAAGCCTACTGCACAGCTCATTGATGAATGAACCCCAGGTACGGAGACTTTGACCCTTGGATGGTAACTCTTCCATCTTCTCTTTTTCATGTCTTTTGACATTTTTGAGCACAGATAAACCAGGCTGACCGATGGAGCCATTTAACTCTTACCAAGGACTCAGAATGGTGTGGGTGCTATGCACATGTTTGAGACAAAGCCGTTAGCTTCCCAAATTGAGCAAAGCAGATACAAAAAAAGTGAGCAAGACTCTCAGCCTACAATCTCTAGTGTGGAAGAAATATCCTGTTTCTTTGCTTTCTTACATCAACTTCATTTTCTACTTGAAACTGTACCCCTAAAGGGACCTCCCATTTAAGTTGTTCCCAGTGTATCCTATATCCCAAGAGTTGTATCCGTGTTCTGTGTCTCTTTGCCGAGGGATGTTGAAGGCTGGAAGTTCGCTAGGCCTTAGGTCCCCCAGATCACTGTGGGGAGACCCCACATCCCATTCCTATGAGCCACCAGAAGCCTGGTGTGGCCGTTTCTCCTGGAGACTTGCTTCCTCCTGTGAGCCATTCCAGAATAGAGTGTGGGGCCCTGGTGCTCTGACAGCCACAGCTTCCTCTCTGCTTCTCCATTCTGGGTGAATCTTTTCCTAGTCTTAGTGAAGCCCTTCCCCATATCTTAGGCACTACAATTCTTTTTTTGTTTGTTTGTTTGTTTGTTTGAGACAGAGTCTCGCTCTGTTGCCCAGGCTGGAGTGCAGTGGCGCGATCTGGGCTCACTGCAAGCTCCGCACCCCAGGTTCACACCATTCTCCTGCCTCAGCCTCCCGTGTAGCTGGGACCACAGGCTCCCGCCACCACGCCTGGCTAATTTTTTTTTTGTATTTTTAGTAGAGACGGGGTTTCACTGTGTTAGCCAGGATGGTCTCGATCTCCTGACCTAGTGATCTGCCTATCTTGGCCTCCCAAAGTGCTGGGATTACAGGCATGAGCCACTGCGCCCGGCCCGCACTACAGTTCTTTACTTAAACTTTATCTTTCTCATTCCATTAGATTTTCATGGCCATTGGACTTAGCAACTGAAGAAAACTAGTTTCCCTTTCCTATAGGGCAGAGAGAGCTTTAGTAACCAAATGTTCCTAGGAGGAGTGGGGAAACATTTTTATTTTCATTCCAGTAACACAGCAGTTCTCAAAGAGTGGCTCAGGTACCTAAGGGGGATCCCCAAGACCCTGTCAGGGGTTCTCCAAGGCCAAAACTATTTTCCCAATAATAAGACATTATTTGCCTTTTTCACTTACTATCATTCTCTCACAAATACATGGTGGAGTTTGCCAGAGGCTACATGACATGTGATTTAAAATATTGAATGCAAAAGCAAATATGAGAATCCAGCCATCTTCTAAACCAGACATTAAAGAAATTTGAAAAAAATGTAAAACTCACTAATTTTTTTGTTTTGAAAAAGTTATTTTTATAAAAATGTATTTAACAGGTAATAGGTTTGTTATTGTTATTTTTAAATGAATAAACGTTTTACAGTTTTCTCAGTTTTTATTTATTTATTTATTTATTTATTTTGAGATGGAGTCTCACTGTGTCGCCCAGGCTGGAGTGCAATGGCACGATCTTGGCTCACTGCAACCTCCACCTCCCAGGTTCAAGTGATTCTCCTGCCTCAGCCTCCTGAGTAGTTGGGATTAAAGGCACCCACCACTATGCCCAGCTAATTTTTGTATTTTTTGTAGAGACGAGGTATCGCCATGTTGGTCAGGCTGATCTGGAACTCCTGACCTCAGGTTATCTGCCCGCCTCAGTCTCCCAAAGTGCTGGGATTACAAGCGTGAACCACTGTGTTCAGCCTTTAATTTTTAAGTAGCAAAAGCAAAAGCCTTTTGGAAGTTCTCAAAAAAATTTAAGAGTATAAAGGAGTCCTGAGGTCAAAGCATTTGCAAACTGCCACAGCAGAGCAAAGGAAGAAAAGAAAAACCTAACAGTCAGATTTCCATACAAAATCCACCATGCCACACCGGCAATTTCCAAATGTGGAAACTGGATTGTGTCATCCAGTGAGAGAAACTGTTACTTGGATACTTTGGCCCTACCTCTCTAATTTTTTTTCCTCAAATTTGAAGAGAGCATAATAAAACAACCTCCTAAATCCAGGTAATCACACATCCCAGTTTCCCTGGAACAGCCCCAACTTCTGTATGGCCTTTGTCTTATCATAATTTTTTATTTTATTTTTATTTTTTCATTAAACTTTTTTTCATTTTAATGAATTTGTTTTTGTTTTTGTTTTTGAGACAGAGTCTCACTCTGCGGCCCAGGCTGGAATACAGTGGCACGATCTTGGCTCACTTCAACCTCCGCCTCCCAGGTTCAAGTGATTCTCCTACCTCAGCCTCCCAAGTAGCTGGGATTACAAGCATGTGCCACCACACTCAGCTAATTTTTGTATTTTTAATAGATACTGGGTTTCACCATGTTGGCCAGGCTGGTCTCGAACTTCTGACCTCAAGTGATCCCCCTTGCCTTGGTCTCCCAAAGTGCTGGGATTACAAGCATGAAGCACCACACCTGGCCTGTCCTGTCATAATTTTTAAGTGCTCCCACTTTCACTCTCGAAAGCGTCCCAGTTTGATTGATAAATTAAAGGTCAGCCTACATGAACCCCACCCAACTTCATGAGCTTATAAATGACAAAGTACCAATCTTTCTATGGTCCGGAGAGTCGAGAAAGCAACCCATTTGGATTGACTGGCTGGGATGTAGCAGAGAGCATGCATTTAATTTGTCTGTGACCCTTTCCTGTTTCAGCTGTGAATATAGGTCCCCACGTTGATCTCAGCTAGGGAACTGGGTATTTACCATCAAGGCAGTGGTGAACCGGGTGGGCCTCCCACACAAAAAGCTCACTGGCAACTAGCAATCCAGATGGCGCACATATCCATGTGATATTGGCCACATAGAGGCCTTTGCGGGGCTTTTTTTGGACATTGCTAAGCCTGCTGAGTCTAAGATTTCAAATGCTGTTTTGAGCTACTTGATTCAGAGGTGAAGCCAGACCACTTGGAGGGAAGTGTGAAATTCTTTGGAGTTCTTCAACTCACTTGTGACTCTATAAAAATTACCCGGGGGCCAGAAGCAAGGAAGGAGGTAACGCTTCAAGTGGCCCTTCTGCCTCCACAGCACTTTTCAGATTAGGCAGTGACAGGGGCTGGGGAACCCTCTTTCCCTCCCACCCTCAGTAGGAAAACATCGAAACATCCATAGTGTCAGCTGACATGATTTGGGGTGAGCTTTAAAGGACTAAAGGACTCCCCCCAGAAGGCTGAGATCCTTGTTAAGCAAGGAACTTTCATCTCAGGTTCTAGGCTCAGGAGCATGGAAATTGGAATTCTTTTTAATTGACCATATGGTTAGTTTTGCAGCTTTGCGAAGCTATAAATCTTTGGTGGAGTTGTAACCTAGCAGAAATGTCACCAGAGGAAAATTTTTTTTTTAACTTTTTCCTCTTGTTTCTTCCCAAAACTCACTTAAAGAAAAAAAAAAAAAAACCATGCAGCTTTTGGTATATACACACTGGTGAGTGAAGTGGAGGGGGGCTAGGTCTTGGACAAGTGAGCATGGCAGGGTTCTATCAGGCAGATCCAGCAGTTCCAACCCCATTCTGAGAGCTCACAATTTAGCTTTTGCTGGTGCCAGCAATTACAAAAGGGGCCTACTCAGCTTTAAGCACTCAAGTGTTGATGGACAAAGTGCTAGTTTAACAGATCTGTGTAATGGGGAACAGGTGAATAAATACAGGATTAGTGCGCCCTTTACAGTAACAGCCTTATTATCACATGTTATGTGGGGTTTTTGCCTCCATTTGACAACTTGGTTGTGTAAAAAATTTTAAGTAACACAACAGAGAGGAAACCCTTCATAACAAAGCACCGAAACAATTAATCAAGATTTATGAAACCTCTGGGTAGTAGTGGTGTGTCAACCAAAGTGGCTATTTCTGATCAGACCCACAGCCTCCTAAATGAATAAATGGAGAACACAGCACCAGAAGCCACAGCCTCCATAAGTGGTACAATTGTTTTCCATAATTGAAGACAGCAAAAGCCTGTGTACGATCAAAGACCATTCCATTAGGTGAGTGAGGATGTAATAAGGGGGCAGATTTGAGTCTGCCCAGCCTGGAAGGCATGTAATCTATCCCCCTGTCTCCACCACGGTACTAACACCCACAGCAAACCCCACTGGTGAAGCTTATTCTATCTCAAATGGTGGCTGTAATCCACCTTTTGCCCTTAGGAAATTGTATTAGTCCAGACCTAACCCCCTTATTAAGAGGAAGCACTGTTGCCACAGAAGTCATCTACTTTTCTTTTTCCTTTTTTTTTTCTTTTTGAGATGGAGTCACTGTTGCACAGGCCGGAGTGTAGTGGTGCAATCTCGGCTCACTGCAACCTCTGCCTCCTGGATTCAAGTGATTCTCATGCCTCTCAGCCTCCCAAGTAGCTGGGATTACAGGTGTGTGCCACCATGCCCAGCTAATTTTTGTTTTTAGTAGAAACAGGGTTTCACCATGTTGCCCAGGCTGGTCTTGAACTCCTGACCTCAGGTGATTTGCCCACCTCGGCCTCCCAAAGTGCTGGGATTATAGATGTGAGCCACTGTGCCTGGCCCTTTTCTTTTAAATCACTGTAGGATTTATTGAATGAACACTGTATAGATTTGTTTTATAATTTTTAACCTTAATGTAAATAATGCCCTCTCTTTTACCCCTTTAAAAGCTGTTTTCTTGGCTACATACTATGTTTTGACTGTTTATT